>NC_056732.1:992875087-993084625 GCF_019279795.1 Protopterus annectens | reverse complement strand
GGGAGAATGCTGTATGGTTAGGTCAGTACTGTGACTTAGTTGCCCAACATTGTCTGACTTTGCCTGACTTTGCCCAACTTTGCCCAATGTTACGCTGGTTAGCAGGGTGTGCAGCTATGTGCAATTGTATTTAAATATGCTCATTACTGGCAAAATTTGCTTAGCAGTGCTTTATATTGCTTAAAATAGGGCCTCATGCCTCAGGTGGTGATGCAGGGCTGCCTATGTCGGATGCACATATTACACTCCCTATACATGTTTGAAAATAGGTAGTGTCAAGTTCGGCATCCCTTTTACTGTATGTGCGAGTCAGAGAGAGGTGTCATTTTCAGGGTTCCTACTGAGTCAGTGTATGTGCTATGCGTTGCATCTTTGCCAAGGCCAGGGCATACTGGGCATGCCTCCTTCTGCCTACTGGGGCAGGCTCAGGTTGTTCCTCCTCCGAATCACGCTGTGCCTGTGCAGGCCTTGGCAATGGTGGGGGGCTGTTTGGCCCTGCCCCATGTTATTCCTGCTGCAGCTGTTTCTGCAGGATCATATTGTGTAGCATGGCACATACCATGACAAATTGGGTATATGTAGTTGGTGAGTACTGCAAGGCTCCACCAGATGTGTCCAGGCACCAGAACCATGACTTGAGCATCCCAAACACATGCTCAGTTAGGTTTCTTGTTTGTGCGTGTGCCTCATTATGGAGTTCTTGTTCAGGTGTGTGTGCATTTCTGATGGGTGTCATCAGCCACGGCTTCAGTGTGTATCCAGCATCCCCCACTAGGTGACCATCAAGGATATCCCCACTGACAAATCTCTGGTACAGCTGCGTCAAATGCCAGATGTAGGAATCGTGATAACTTCCAGGGCAGCCAGCACACACATTCATTATTATGCCTTGGGCATCACACATGACCTGGCAGTTGATGAAGGGGAAGCCCTTGCGGTTGATGTAGACCCTACCCCGCTCACCGGGTGGTGCTTTGATGTGTATGTGCATGCAGTCTATTGCACCCACTACCTCAGGGTATTCTGCTATTTGGTAGAAAAGACGCATATTGCTGGCCAATGCCTCATGGGAATTGGGGAAATATATGTGCTCACCGACATGTGCTGACATGGCATCCAGGAAATGGTGCAGTACCCAGGATGCTGATGCCTGTGAAATCCCCATCATATCACCAGTTGGTCTCTGGAAGGTACCTGTAGCTAGTATTCTTAGGCCAACACATACCTTGGTATCCACTAGGATGGGTTTCCCTCTGTTGGTTCTGTGTGTGAGGCGTGGCCAGCACAGCTCAACAATTTGCTGCAGGAGGTCTCTGCCCACCCTATAGCGCTCCATTACCTCCAGCTCATGTAGCCCTTGGTAGGTTACCCTGGGTCTGTACACTCTTCTCTGTCTCCTCACTATGGGTTGCTCAGCAGCATTCACAACATCACCACTCTCAGCACCTTGCACATGTTGGTTTATGATAGCAAGAGCAGCCCCTAACATTTTATCTGACTTTAAAGTTTTTAAGCTTTCCCTCTTTGTATACTGCAGTGTTGCAGAGTTCTTGGGAAAAACAGGGAAGAATGCTGTTTGCAGAGTTTAAAGTGCTGGGCTGGGCTAGTCTGCTGCCTGTGTAATTGGCTGATTATGATATATTTCACCTGGCAGCTCTGCTAGTTCTCCTTGGTTATCTTCCTACTACTTCTTTTTAATCCTTTTCCCTTTCTGTTTCAGCTTGGGGCAGTGCCGCTCCAACACACGCACACGCGCGCACATGCTGTGTGCACATTTGCAAGAAATTTCAGATATTTCCACGGTGTGCACCTTTGGTTTCTGGTTTTCAAAAAGGACAACTGTAGGCACTCCTCTTGCAATCCTGAGCAACTCAGGGCAAACACAAGACACTGTGCTCCAATTAGCTTACAGCCTTTCTGACACACACCCTCATGATGTTACCTGTATTCTACTCTACTACTCACCTACTCCTACACTTACACTCTTGGGACATGGCTCACATGCTGGGGAAAATTGGGATTCACTATCCTTATCCTCATTTGCATAGGATTGCCTACTAATGCATGGTTACATCTCTCACACTGAGCTTCCCCCCTTAACAGCCACTACTCAGTGGCCATGTTGTCTTCAGCCTGTCATTCACCTGCATGGCAGGATAAGCTTTTTAGTGAAAATGGCTATTTTTGGCTATTTTAAACTATTTTCTTGTTTTTAAAGTGCCGCACGTTTGCGTGGTGCTACGCTTAAACATCAGAGATCGGGGGGAAAAAAAGTTAGATTTTAATAATTTTAAACATTTATAAATGCCAGTGGCCTTATATTTGGCCATTGGCATGTTTCCTCAACTGTATGCATCCTTTATTTGGAGCTGTCATAGCTCCGTTTAGCTATTTGCAGAACAGTACTCCATTACCAACGGAGTACATTTCTGCAGATAACACTAATCTTCCACTGACAGGTTAGTGTTTCCTGGATTGCAAATTTACTCATTTGCATAGCTTTCAGCAGCAAATGAGGTAATTTGCATACCATGACGCTGTCCGTGCAAGAGCAGCTTTAGCAGCTCTCGTGCGCGCCCCTGCTGGCTGTACCTGGATCCACACGGCAGACATATTGCCTCTGTGAGCTTCTACATTCTTCTTGCACTCCATGCAAGCTTTTGTAAATCCGGCCCAAGGTGTTGGTCAAATGAGTAACAGAGCCCTCAGTTTGACAGTGCACGCCAGTCTCTGCTAATTTCTTCAGTGTTTAATTTTCTTTTATTCAAGACTGTCAACAAATAATTTGAGATTCTGGGAGCTTGCACTGATGTGTCCATTAAGATGGGACATCACAGCCAAATTAGGGCATTTAAGAGCTTTGGCTGGAGCATATATATGTACATATATCTGTGTGTGTTTATCAGTGTGATAGTGTGTATATTTATATTTTCCCTGATAGCAGAGCCATGTAGAAAGTGTCATAAAAATATATATCTGGAACATACTGCAGATATTTTTTTCTGCAATCTTGACATGTCGTTATCTGTTTATCTATATCCTTGGCAAACCATTAATAATTCTTAAATTCTACTAAGCCCACCACATCTATGATGCTCACTAAAAAGTAAAGAAAAGGTTCAGACAACAGGCAAGCAAAAGGCAGGCATATGCACAAACCTATCATGCCTAAAACAGCTCCTAAACTCAAAACTAAACTTACAGGCAAAAAAAAAAAATAAAGTAACAAAAATAATAAAATAAAATTATTGACTGCAAGTATTCAATTGAGAAATGATCATACTGGCAAATGAATCTGATTCTACCTAAACTAGCAAAAAATAAACTAACTAAAAACATAGCTAAAATGTAAAATTTACGAGTCTATATTATAAAACCAAAGAGGCGTTTAAGCGAATGCCTCTTCGTCGACACGTAAAGACCGATCACACTAAAGCGCAAATGGCCAAAACACCGAATTCTTTCCCTGGGAAAGAATTTGTTTGCTCAAACACACACACACACACACACACACACACACACACACACACACACACACACACACACACACACATACACACACTTACAAACATAACTATGTAGAGTGCTTCACCCCCACACCCCCTAACTAAATATACCAACTCCGAGATCGTACTATAGTGGAGAAAAGGGCAACACTGTGTTGTTGGCCAACTACATCTTTACCCTGTAAGGTATTGCTTAAATGCTTTTCGATGAATACGTGTCGCTCATTTGGTGTTCGACATTACAATGTTTCGACATTGTAATATAGACCCAAAATTATCAAATCCAGTTGTAACATTTGTTACATTACTAAAATAGAGACAATAATTGTTTGATACTGCAGAAGCATCAATTTAAGAATTCATTCAGAACAAGAGTTCAGTGACACCAAGTGTGTATTCATATCTAAAGTCTAAGGCCTAAGTAAATGAAGAAATTGTGCAGAGAAAGATATATCAGGGTGAAACAATATTGATATCTGTGGGTACTAAATAGATACCCTTACTCAGAATGGTTTCCTGAGGGATGCATACCAGCAGATGGTTAGGTTGTACTATTGAGGTAGGTCTCTTTTGCCTATGCCTTTGCTGGTGTAGTGACTGAAACTTCCCATATTTGGTATCTTTTCACATCTGAAAAAATGATAAACACAGTTATTAGATACAGCTGTTGATGGAAGGGGGGTAGTGAGGAACTGTATACTGATGAAGGTCTTTTGATTCTATTAGTTGTATCTAAATAGTTTCATAATGGAGAAAATGTTGTCATTTTCCTGGAAATATTTTTCAAAAGTTCATGTGAAGATAAAGCATGCATAGCATATCCAAATGATCATGGATGCAACTCTACCTGGAAATAATCAGGAGCTAAGTTTCAGGGAAAGCACATGGTCAGAAAAACTGTACGTACTGTGAAAGCTTAGTTTTAGAATAGACAGCAGAAAACAGACCAAGAAAAAGTCTTGTAAATATGAGAATGAAAGTCAGACATAAAAGAAATGAAAGAACATCTCAGAGGTCTGAGAAGAGCTTCTATTAAGGAATTCTGTGTGCAGCCATGAAGCTGAGGGAGAGAAAGACAACAGAAGTTCAGAATGAGAAAGAGATTAGGGGAAATCAAATGAGTGGTAGTGGAAAGAAAAGAAATCTATAGCCTGAAAATTCCAGGTGGGAGTCTTAACTACTACTAAATGAGAGTAAGAGAGTCCAGGGAAGAAATATAACAAAAAAGGAAAGCATTAAAAAAATAGAAAAAATAATAATAATAATGATGATAATAACTTTAATAATAACATATAACATTAACAGAAGATGTGAAAAAATATGGGAGATTAGAAGAGACAGGCTCTAAATATGTCTTTCATGAAGGCTACAAGGCTGCTGGCAACTAAGGTTACAAATATGCTTAACTTTTGTTTTCTTCTGATGTGAGCATTAAAATTATTGAGTAGAAATACAGATATATAATTGAAATGGTCAACCATATTGTCTCCCAGTTTCCCCAGCATAAATTTGCTACACATGAATTTCATACACACACACACACACACACACACACACACACACACACACACACACACACACACACACACACACACACACACACACACATGCACACACACACAAACACGCACACACACACACACACACACACACACACACACACACACACAAACACACAAGCACACACACACACACGCACACACACGCACACACACACACACACACACACACACACACACACACACACACATACACAGACATGCACACAGACAAACACTGTGTCTATCTATCAGTCTATTTGTCTATTTATCTATCTATCTATCTATCTATCTATCTATCTATCTATCTATCTATCTATCTATATATCTATCGTGAGGTTTAATTACGTCACTGTTTCATGAAATGAAGTCTGATATAACATTATTTATTCTGTACGTAAGTATGTTTTCTGTGTCTTGAAAAGGTATGCAAATTTGTGACCTTTATCTATAAATGTGAAAAAAGAAAATATATATATAATTTGTCATTAGAATTGTAAAGTGTAACTTCCTGCCTTTTGCTGAGAACCAAAACAGTTATACATAGGACATGTAAAGCCCCAGAGGTTGATTTTGTTCTGTTTTGATAATCTCACTTCCCAGAATAAGAGCTTCACTACTGCTGCCAACAGAGCTTTAGGCTTTATGAGCTATCTGTGCTCATTGTTTATTCAAAAATGATATAAATGGTAAGGGGTGAACAAGCGTGCACAACTGTAAACGGGGCTCATTTTGCAATTCTTGCCCTCTCATGTTTTTTTCTAATAATGTAATGAGCAGCCGTGACATTTCTTTGAAATTACAGAACACCAGTTCAATGACTGGTAACCTTTCAACAGTCATTCATGTACTATGGATAAAATATCCAAGCTAGAAGATGTTTCTTTTTAAGAGATACCTGTGGTGATCTCTGGATTAAGATGGTGGAGCCAGTTGAAAAGGGTACAGATGACATTAGGTCTATCTGTTTACTGAAGGAATCTCTCATGGCAATCCTGCATCGGGTCATTGATGATTTAAATTAATCCAAAGCTACCACCTCTTCAATGCCTTTCAGCATACTCATGTGCAGAACTAACTTACACAATTCTAATGACATAATTTGTTGGAGATGTTCTTCAAAAATGTAATGCTGATTGGTCTCTTATTATGTATGAATGTTCCCACATTAAGAAATTCTGGGAAGATATTGGTGAATTTCTACAAGCCATTTTTACAGATTCCTTTATTTTGTCAAAGTCACTAATCCTCCTGAATATAAAAGAAACTATTGTTATGAAGAACAAAGACCTTTATCTTCTTTAGACTACAATGGCAGTCTCTAAAAATGTATCACAAGGAAATGGAAATCATCTATCATTCCAACATTTGATGATTTTCTAATTCTATTGAAAAATGTAGCACTGTTGGAAATCAAAGTCAAGGAAATGAGAATCTTTCCTAGGAAATCGATTAATAATCATTGGAAGAAAGTTATTTCCCTTATTGAGACACTTAAAACAGACACAATTTTATCTTCATAAGAGGAGAAGAAGCAAAATACCATTTTTTTAATAATGTGTAACATTTTGTCTGTGTATTTAAGATTGTTTTCCTTTTTTCCTTATTTGGTTTGAGGCCATTGTACATATTGTAAATAGTTCATTACCTGTGAACCTATGAACCTATGAACCTACCTATGAACCTATGAACCTATTACAATTTATTCTTGCTTGATCTGTAAAGTTTATTAATTATTTGTTTGAAAAAATAAATAAAATTATTTGAACAGAAAAATTTATCATTGAGATCAACCAGAAATCCATTAGTCTGGAACCCACTGTCATGGCCATGAGCTTTCCACCAGCCTATACCGAGATGGTGAAATTACTGCAAACTAGCACTTAAGCCAGAATCATCAGTTCAAACATAGCACCCCACACTTTTATAATCCATCACAGTACAAGACAACGATGTTCATTATCCCCTCATTAGTTGTACTGTTTGTAGTAGCATTAGTCATGCATTTAAAGCTAAAATGTTCTCACATGGAGATACCTATTTCATGATCAAAATATCTAATCTCATCCTAATTTGCAGATGATTGCATGATATGGATATTGGATTCAGTAACACATTTAAACACTTTCTGCACTGTTCAGATGGCTTTCTTCTATACAGACCTTACTTTAATTTTACATAAGTCCTCTTTGTTCTACTTAAACAACTTTCCTTTCAATGATCTGTAAAAGATTGTCATTCTCCCTGTTGTTGTCTAAAAAACTAAATCTACCTTGGTATTATATTATCTGTTAATTCTTCTTCCTTTGTTGACTTAAATGCCAGAATACTACATGCATAATTTCAACAAGCAATCTGTATTTTTTTTTGGAATAGGCTTGGGTCTGTCAGCATATTACTATAGCAGGTCTGTCAGGTCTCCTTCCATTAACATCCTCTACATACTTAAAATTGCTCAATATGTGGCATTATCCACCAGCACAGAGGTAGCATGATATACCAGTAAACCACAGTTTTACACCTGCACCTCAGACATTTCCAGTGAGCACACAGAAAAAAATGGGGAAATAGGGCTTAAGTAAACTCTCCCCATAGCAGCAGTGTGAAGTCCTACCCACAGTGTCCTCATCAGTCCCAACCCAAATTGGAGCAAGTCTGAAGGAGGCCAGGAGGGGTAGTTTGGTCTGAAGAAAAAGAAGAGACACCAAAGTCCACTGATGGTCACATGTATGAGATAAAAAAAGTCTAAAAAATATATTGCATCATTGTGATTGGCTAAAAATAGAGGGGCTGCTCATCAATCTGAGATATATGAGTCAAGGTCATTGCTGCAACTATCTGGACTATTTGCTTTTGGCTTCTTGATCTAATATCTTCATAATGTCAGTATACTCAAACTGAGTATATATATGACTTTATTTAGTGGCGGCAACTTTCTTGGCACATTTATTTGCTAATAATTAGGATGTTTATACTGACTGAATTTCTTGTCTTAATAGATCTTCTCATATGGGTAACATAAGGAGCAACAGAAAATCAGACATAAATGTATTACATGATCACTCAAATATTTTCTGTACTGTATACAAACAGAAATATTTACTGATGTTTAATATTGATATGTTACCCACCCAATCTATATTTTATAATCTTTTCTAATATTTTTTGTTTTGTTTAGTCTTTAGTACAAGATTTGCCTTATCCTGCCTATCTTTATTTCTTGTTCGAGTAAGAATGCACAGTGTGTACTTCTTTATTCTGCACTCAGTGACTATAAATGATAAATTATTCTGTATATCATTATTCATGTGTATTTGTCAGCTAATACTGACTTACTGTATTAACAATAGAGAATTTAAAAATATAATGATACATCTAGCCTTCATGTAAGAATTACTCTATTTTTCATTTGATTAATTTCTCTAAAATATGTTAATGAAAACAGATTTCTGTTAGAGGCAACAAACTGGCTTCTGAAAAATAAAGCCCATAAACCCAGCAGTTGATTTTCAGGGATGTCACTGTTATGTTAAAGATAATTTGAGGATTAAGTTAAGGAAAAAGTTGAAGCCCCTCCAGAGGAAATCAGTTTTAGTACCTTCTTCCAAATTATGGCAATGTGTTTCTGTCTAAAAAGAGGTATCTAGGTTTCAAATTAATTGAAACGGTGCCTGTTAAATCTGCCTTTTGACCTACTCATTCCCTTTTTGCATTTTGTCTTGGAGGTTTTGAATGGAAATTGTTTTATAGCAAATAATGTGGTGAGCAAATATTTTACTAGGTATAAAAATTTACAAGAATACAGCAGTGGTTCAAATCTGTGCACTGTTTGGTAGATCAGAAACATTTAGCCACTCCAAAAGATGTTGCTAACCTCCTCCCCAAATAAAGATTTAGCACTGGGTGACTTCTTAACAAAGAAATAAGTGGTTCTGCTACTTTGGAATTGAGGGCTTTGAATTTCTTAATGTTCATAATTAATTGTCAGAGTGTTATTTTAAACTGATTGCTTTATGATCACTATTTATGGACACTGCTAAAATAATGCCTTTGTGTTTAAATATTCTTTACAATTTTTTCTGATTTGTATAAACGTGTTTAACATACAGCTTGTTTTGTGTCTGTTGTTTCTGGTGTAATGATCAGCAGACGTGCATGGTTTATTTTTTCAGCTATATGCTAGGAATGTCATTGCAAAAACCATGATCCTTCCTGTTTCAGCAGATGATCCCTTTTATTCTGAAGTCAGTGTGTTGAGTCATGACCTCATAAGATATCACTGAGCGGGATAAAACTACATGTATAAAATCATTTTCATGAGGCTATGGTCATATCATCATCCCAATTTTCTTCTTCTTCTTCTTTTGTATTTAGGAGTAAGGACATTCCTTTCTATAAGAAAAAATAGACAAATATTTCCAAGGGGGCAGAAAGTTAGACATTAAGGGTGAGAATGCAGTACAACTGCTAAGCTAGGGCATTTTCCAGATTCCAGACATTATTTCAAGAACACTTTTGAGGACTGATAATAGAACTCAGCAAAATGACTTATCTAGTCCATCTGTCAATCCAGGTTATGAAACCCATCCCTCCTCTCTGTAATACTCTTCTCAAATTCTGTCTGACGTTTCAAAGGTTCCATTAGTTGGAGGATGGCAATTTTGAAGTTGCATAGCCTTCATTCAGTGAGGGCACAATTTTAAGTAGCATAACCTACTGGACCAAAAAAAAAACAAAATAAAAACAAAAAATACATTTTACTGATTTGTCATTATTGGAGTTTTATAAGAAAGCAAAATAATTCAAGTCTTTTTTTTATCCATGGGTTTGGACTGTCTGGAGAAAAAATATCGAAAGTGGTTCTGTTCCTTTACAGTATGACAGGCTACTATTTCCAGGTTTTCTTCATCATCAGTAGGTATCAATAAGCACCACTATAGAGGTATCAAGCTCATCAAACATCTCAGTCTAGAAAAATTCAGAATGGTGACTTGGGACACCATATTACAATTATGCCACACAAAGCATGGAAGGCTATATAGGGATTTAATGGTGGTTATTGGCATGCTCTATTGCTTAAGTCCCAGAGAAGATTTCTTAGGTTTCTTGTGGTCATTAGTCCTCCAGTTTGCAGTTCACACAACTGGTCTGATGGCAATGCCAAGTGTGTTTTCCAAATATCAAGTGTCGGCAGCTGATGTTGTTAGGCTGACAGGCAGATATATTTGCCTTTACCTAGATGACTGTCTGATTTAACTCTAGTTAATAGAAAACTTATTAAAGTACTGAAAGCTGCTAATTCCATCTGCAGAATCATAGTTCTCACAATACAGGGAAATAGGGGACCGATTGGAGAGGTGATAAAATCAACAAGAAAATGAGAGAGTAATATTGCTGGAAATGAATTCATCCATAAGTCTTGGTGAGTACCTTCATGTGGTGGCCCTGTTTTCACAAAATCTCACCTAGACAATACTGATATATAGACTGTATTTTATATAGTATGTGTCATGGACAGAGGTAGGTTAAAAATAAAAAAGACAGCTGAGTGCACAAGTCCCAATGAAAAAAGTGCTTGATCCTGGTATGTAACTGGTGTCAGGACTGAAAAAAAATGACAGTGGAGAATCCACAACAACTCTTCCCTTACATCATACCATCAGGTTAGGCCAGGCTCAGGGGAAGATATAAGGAGGTGGTAGTCCAAAAAAAAAAAAAACACAAAAGCTGACAGGCGTAAAAAAGAGCATGAAAGATGATAGACTGGCGTTTTGAGGATAAGGAAGAAATTGTGTATTGCTACTAATACGCAAGAAGCCCAGAATGTCCAAAGACAAGATATTAAAAAAAGTAAAAGAGAAATTAGAGGAAAGAAAAATATTGTACAAGAAAAACACCGAAAAGTTTCAAATGCAGATTTGTGTTCATTAATATAAATATCAATGAAAAACATTACAAACTTTGGGCCACTTGTAAAAAGAAATGAGAGAGGAAGTGTGAAAATATACAGAACAAAACCTAGAGATTTTAGAAAGGTATAAAAAAGAAACATTAACATAGTAAAGAAAAAAATCTGATATGGTGCAATATGTCAGGTTATTTCACAGCATGATGGAACAATGAGTCCCCAAATTAAGGAGAATAGATGGAGTGGGAGATATCTGAAGAGAAATATGGACATGGTAATGAAAGAATTTTAACACAGTCAAATATTTATGCAAAGGAGAAAGCAAAACTAATCAGTACAAAAAGCAGCACCAAAGATATTTGAAGAAAAATACAGGCAAAAGCATCCAGATATGGAAAATTCACAATACAAAAATAAGAAAACAAAGGGGCAAGTAGAAAATAGGGTTCAGAAAGAGGAAGTTAAAGAAACAGAAACTGAAGTTATGGATTACCTGTAGAGTGAAGGATTTAGTGCAGAAAGTGCAGCACAGGTTATGTCACACCATGATGGAACAATGAGTCGCCAAATTAAGTAGAAACGGGTGGAATGGGTCACATGAAGATACTCTGGAGCCTTCACTAAGAAACCAATACAACAGCTCAGCTTGAGCTGCACAGCAAGAAAATGAACAGGAAACAGTGGCAACTCTGGCACAGTCAATGTTGTGAAGTAATAGGCCAGTCAGTTCTCATATGAAACAGCAACAGATGGCAAACAATGTAGTTGAAGAGAATATGTCACAGGAAGATGGTCTGTAACTTTATGTAGAATGCCTGTAGGAAACACACAGCAAAAGAATGTGCCCTCAGTTTACAAGAAAATGATCTAAGGGAAGAGTTGCTTGATTTAATAGAGATGAATAGATATATTAAGATTGATGAAAAAGTAGACTACAGAAAGTAAAAAAGACCCAAAATGTTAGAAGTCTGATAAAACGGATGAACACAGGGATCAAGATTATTAACAGAAATTCATGTAATATAACAGAAGTAACTAAGATACATTACTGTGCAGCTAAATTAAAACAGGTAAAGTCTTAGGTTCATAGGTTCATAGTTGTGTACTAGGCCAATGGCCCTGGAGGCTTTACAAGTCTAGCCCATAGAAGTGCCCTGGCATCATGCCGCTGTTAGTTCCCGGTGCCTCTATCAAGTAGAGCCACTGGAGTGATCCCCGGGGTGAACGTACCACAAAAGTTCAGAGCAATAAGGAAATGGAAGAGAAGAAATAAAATGCCATCATGGAAGCATTGCATAGAGAAAATTATAAAGGAGTTAAGACTGTCGCTTTCAGAAGAGTATAGAAGAGAAAACAGATCAACAAAAATACTTAGAAAGATAGATGCGAAAAAAGCAAGATAGATGTGAAAAAAGGCAACACAGAGTATCAGAAATTACCAGGATCTGTCATGCACCATTGCAAATAATAAACTAAAGATATCATACAGGCAAAAAAACTTTGAAGATATGTAGATAAATATAAAGGAAAATAGCAAATTAGGCATTGATGACCCAAAAAAAGTTTTATAAAGATTTGGGAAACAAAGCAACAGAAATAGAAACGTCACCAAAAAAAGAAGAAATAGACACATTTTGGAGAAATATTTATGAAAATCCCAATGGAACATAATAAAAACACTGAATGGATAGAAGAAGTACAAGAAACAGTAAGAAGTTTAAATGTATAGGATATGAAATGGGATGAAATAATGGTCAGAGAAACTGAAACAAAATTAAGAAAAGCTCCTAACTGGAAAACTCCAGGTCCAGGTGCAGTACCTAACTACTGGCTAAAACTATTAACATCCTTACACAACGATTTAGCCTTGAGTAAGAACTACTTATATGTGCATCCCCAACAGATGCCAACCTGGTTAACAACAGGAAAAATAATACTCTTCATTAAGTATGAACCTGTAATCCATCCTAACAACTATAGGCCAATAACTTACTTTCCAATGATGTACAAACTTCATACTGTAAATGATACTGACAGACTTTAAAGTCATATAGAAGAAAACTCAATCATTAACCAAAACGAAAGCATGAGAGGAACAGAATCACAATCAGTTAGTCCTTCTGCAGAACAACAGCTGCATAATCACCAGCAGATGCTATGAATGTGGCTGATTGCCACAAAATCTTATAAATCAAAGTCATATCCCAAGATAAATTAAAATAAAGTTTTAATAAAGAACTAGTGGAATCCAACATGAAAACATGTTAAAGACAACAGCATACACTTAGCGCTTTCACCCCTAATAACATCCGGAACTTCATCAGCTGAAGACAATTTTCAGTACTTACACACTTGAATATAACTGAGAAATTAAAGCTCAAGACATGCTATAATAAAATTGCCAAATATGCTACAAACAAACCTTACAGGTCTCAGCACTGTATCACTTTAAAAACCCAAGCTAGCTGAGATTACCTCATTACTTAACTTTTTTCCAACTAGTCATAACTCATAAACTTGCCTACATGTCAGAAATATTCTACACATTCCAAAATATACTTCAGCTTCACTTCATGTAACAGAGACCTAAGATCTAGTAACAAATTCCTCCTGCTTGTAACAAATTCTAATAATACTGTCCGAGATCATTTATATTCTGACTGCACCTCCAGACTTCGGAATTCTAGTCTTCATTCGATCAAACAAACTGATAAAATTTCTAATTTCAAAGGAAGCCTATGTCCTGCTATAATTTCCCCTAAACTCATCTAAAATAAGTTAATATCTCACCATTCCCCATATTCTCTATGCCCCTCCCCTAACTACTTATTCCACATCATCCGTTTTCTCATGTCTCCTTTCCCCCTATTTATACAACTAATTAACTGCCTTAGACATTTCAGGTCATAAGCCTATTTCCCAACTATTTCCCTGTCTCCTCACATGTTTCTTCTCTCCTGTCTTACCACCCTGACTATTTAACAGCCTTTTGATTCCAAACTTTCAGGTGCCCAGATGATACATTAAATGTTTTTGAACCCATATGGTGCAATGCAACTTGTCATCCAACTGTTTCTTCACCTTGGCTACAGTCGATGTAAATATATATCGATGTTACTCCGAATAGCTAAACTAACTGTCATGTTGCCAAGTCCCATAATGCTAATGCTTAGACAGCTGTCTTGATAACACTATTGTAAACTATGCAAAATCTGTACAACTGTTTCACCTTGAACACATAAACTTCATCTGCAGCTCATGTAGTCCTGCAGTCTAACCCAGTTTGTATTGCAATCTATGTTAAGTCTTTACAATTCTGTAAAATAATAATTTAATGATGTGGATTTTTAAATTATTATGGAACTTTTCTCCCCGGGCCTCCACTAAAAATGTGATAATGCCCAGTCAGGCTTTCTCGGTCAACAAAAACAAATGCATACATACATACATAAATTTAAAGTTAAGGTTGCCCTTGAATTTTTTTTTTTTTCAATTTCAGCTTCTGATAATGGATGTGGCAAACTTTAGTGGGAAGAGACACAGCTGTATTTGCTGTCTCTGCAGGAGATTTGTTTTATCTCTTATAAAATTGCATATAAATCTAAAAAGATGGTTGTGATCGTAATGGTTAAAGCATTAATATCTGAGGTTCTTCATGTCATATCCAACAGCTTAATAGCTATTTGATACAGAAGCACATAACATAGAAAAAGGTAATACCATTTATGGAGGGTGACAACAGAGTTGTGAGACCTGTGTCTCAAACCAGATTTGATGATTTTTCATCAGCCAGGAGAAAGAAATATGGCAGTCCAACTGACATAGGCTTGGCATCATAATTGTAATTAGCAACTCATGACTGCCTCTCAGGATACCTCTATTGCAGCAGGAGGTAAAGGTGCTACCTCTGTATCTGTACACTCTTTATTTCACAGCATGGAGGCTGAGAACTTGATGTCTTACTGAGTTTTCTTTTCACCCCAAGCAGTCAGTGTTCAGCAAGAGAATAAAAATCTTTCTACCAGAAAATCTTATTTGACCAAATGGAAGATGTCACCTTTCAGTTTCAACACATTGCTCTCATACTGTTACTCTCTGTAAAGTGCTTGAGTATTTTTTCTATTTGCTATGTTTGGGATTAGCATACTGTTCCATTAAGATACATTAATAGATACATTACTGCTGTACAGCTCACCTTCCAAGAAATCTTACATCCCAGGCAAAAATGTATCCCTAACACCTCTTGCAATAACTCACAACTTGAAACTGCAATAGAGTTTAACTCTTATTTCATAAATAGTATAGCATTCCTAACCTAGAATTCTCCATCTAATCCCAACTCTGCCCTGCAGACAAATATCACCACATCCATTTTGATCTTCAAACCTGTGTCCACATTCTATATAAAACTACTCTTAAAAAACTCAAAAGTGTGTTTTGCTGATGAGGACGATTTTAAAACTGCAGCGATTAGCATTGCCTATCCTGTCTCAATCCTTATAAATAGGTCAGTCCAGGAATACCATGTCGTCTCTCTCTCTCTCTCTGAAAAAAAAATCACAAATTATGTCTCAACACAAAAGAAGAAATTCAACAGACATCACTCACTTTACACCTATAGGAATCTTATCCCCCCCGATCCAAAATACTTGAAAAATGTATTCAAAAACAATAACTAAACTATCTCCTGCAGGAAGAAATCCTATCACCCACACAAGATGGCTTTCATCCTTCCCATGCTAATAACATTGCACTTCTAACCTTTATAGATACTGTCAAAAAAGTTAGGGATGATGTCAAACTAGTCTCCTCCTTATTTCTAGACTTGTCTTATGCCTTTGGCATAGTTTGTCAGAGCAAATGTGTACTTCAAATGACCTTACTAATCTCAGCCCACCTTTCTATGTTTCAAAAGCTACTTATCAAATAGGTATCAGTCAGTAAAATAGCACCTCACACTTTCTTGCTATCTCCCAGTCACCACTGGTGTACCATAAGGCATTATCCTTGGTCCCCTCCTCTTTAACATTCTCAACAACACCATCCACACATCCATACAACAGGCATCCCTTTTACCCAGAACAGATCACTCCACACTCATATGCACATCTGACAACCTGTCACATTTTCAAAAGGTTACTCTGCAAGTTTTCTCAGCCACTCAAGCATGGCTTTGCAACTCACAACTCATGCTTAATCCCCCAAAAAATGTATGTTTCCCCTTGTGATAAAACAAAATGTAAAATCATTTCTCTTAAGAATTCAACCACTGAAGTCACTTATGATAGCATATTATTAGGGATGATAATTCATTGTAATCTTAAATTTAACTTGTATATACAAAACTGCATAAAAAAAGCTCAGCAAAAACTAGGGATGCTTTATAGAGCCAGAAATGGTCCCAACAACACAATTAAAATTACACTAGCCACTACTTACCTCCTCCCCTCTCTACTTTATGGCACTCCCACCCTTCTATACACCAGGCATCACAAAAAGAAAACTTAATCAATGCTATCCTAAAGTGGCTAAATTTAAAGCAAATACTCCTTTCAGAACCCACCACTTTATAGCACTAAACAGCCTAAATTGGTTAGAACTGCCTCATCAACTAACATACACAACTTCTTACCACCTATAAAATTATCCAGCATCCATCTGCTTGTTCAGCACTAAATATCAGTCTATACAACTATGTTCCCACTCAGTCATTATGATACAATGATTAAAAACTCCTTTCTGAACATGAACCTATCAAATCTTCTGGGCATTGTCTGTACTCATACCATGTTGCTAAAGCTTGGAACTCCTTACCTGTGTCCATCATGTCAGTACCCTCCCTTCACTACTTTAAAACCACTTAAAAAAGACTTCTTAACCAACATAATCTATATTCCTAAATATAAACAAGTACCTCTTCATACCTTAAACCTCCTTGCTCTCTCTTGTTCACTCACTTCCTTACTTCAATCAATTGGTTTCCACTGACTCTCTAAATATGTCATAACTTTGTTTCTTCTACCACTTCATATTGCAGTTCTTGTTTATATTATATTAACTTGCCTTTAATTTCTCTAAACTGGCTAAAATTTCTCTAATATTAAATCATTGCCAAAAGCTGCATCTATTCTTAACCAAATATTAGGTCTAATTTGGTATAATTATTTAAACTGTGAATGTTTTGTATTATGGTTGAAGATTGTTAAACTGCTGTTCTTAAAATGTTTTTGTAATATTTTGGAGCTTTGGTCCCTGGGTCTTCACTGAAAATTTATACCTATCCAGTGTGACTTTCCTGGTAATAAAATGTCAGTAAATAAACAAACAGATAAATAAATACATGTGTTCTGTTATACTTGTAATACCACACACTGTCATGCATATAATACCACACAGCAATTTAAAATAAAAAGTTTTGGAATTTACACACAATTTATCTATTAGTATATCTTCACTCCTACCACATTTTCTATACCTATAAAATGTTTTGGATCAAATATATTAAATTTTGTTTATAATTTTCATAAATAACTCAATATGGGCCCCATATTTATATGCAAATGTACACATATAGTTATTTATCTATGGGATTCATTGACACCTACACTAAGTGTACACTACGTGTATATTGTTCAGAGTGAACAGATAACACAAGCATAACTAACAAACACTTTCTTCCTCCTAATTTTAGTTTTTCTACTGATTTTTTTTTTGCAGCCTTAAATATTGAGGGTGATTCATAAATGTTACACTTGGTGTAATCTTTCTGAATGTCTAAAAAGCACAAAAAATGTGGCAGGGATATTCTTCATCTTCTTTCCAGTAAGTATTGATGTCTCACAGGGATTTACACTTGGACCCATACTTTTCAATATATTCATCAATGACCTCTACACAGCAAAAAATGCTACGCCGGCTCAATACATTGATGACTCAACCCTAATTTACTCTGCCAAATCTCTCTATAAACTCGAAGATCTTTAACAGCAAACCCTATTATTGATTAAAACATGGCTAAATAAGTCATAACTACTTCTAAACCATAAAAATTTAAATTACTGGTCTTTATCCCAAAAAAAACATCTTTGCCAAAATAACACTATTCACTATTGTCTCTGTCAACAACACCATGAAAGGTATGCGACACAAAATTACTGGGTATCAGCAGAGATGACCAGGTGAAATTCAATCACTGTGTAACATTCACAGTTAAAATATCACCCCTACTAGGTACATTACACAGAGTAAAAACCTACCTCACTGACTTAACTAGAAGACCTGTAGCCTTTGCTTTATTAGTATCATTTTGCATCTATGCTGCCTCAATGCTCACTAACCTTTAAATCTCACAACTGCCCAACATTGAACACCATTAATAAAATAACAATATTTGCAGTAAACTATAAAAACAGAACACATCACTACCCAGTCCTCAGAGAATTAAACTGGTTGGAATTACAACATCACCTAGTTCTTTCTCTTAGCTAAACACCATGCACAGACTTCACTTTAAGACAGAAAATTGTGCAAGTGCTTAATAACTTAATACAACACTTCTACCCTAACAAAATTTTAAGCACTAGATTTAAATCGCTAATCACTGTAACCAAATCTTCAATACTGCAAGTGACTTTCTGCATTCAAGCAGTGCAGCTAAATTATGGAAATGCCTCCCTCTGCCCCTGAAGTCCATTCAAAATGCAAACTTATTTAAAACACAAAGAAAAATTCACTGATTAGATCAATAGATGTGCTCCTGTACATGTCCAGGATGTAAGCCATTGTTGTCTTCAGCTTGCCACATTATCAAACTATTTCTTTTCATTCAGAATCCTATGCCCCATAACTGGTCTTCTCCCAGCTATATACATTGGTTTGTGACACTGCTTACCACCCACCTCTGTGCTTGTAATATAAACCTTATGATTGCTATATAATTGTCTATGACCCTGCTTTATACCCCACCTCTTAAGCCCAATATTAACATTTTTTGCCCTACCTATTTACTTCCAGGACCTTCATTACTGTAATTTCTAAGTATTAATCACATGATCTAGTACCTAATTGACAAACCACCTCTTTAAATGCTCAATGTTCAACATTTTCCAATGCATAAGTATCTTTTGTACTATAATAATTGCCTCTACTTTCATATGACTGTAATCTAATTAACAAATGTATGTGTGTAATTGTTAATGTATAGTATTTAAAGTCTGCTCATGTAAATTACTCAATGTCTGTATGCTTATAATATTTTGAAGCTTTTCTCCTGGCTCTCTTCTAAAAAGAGTTTTTGACTAAACGGAGTCTGACAAACCCAGTAGACAAAAGCAAAATAAAATAAAAACACAAATACTTGAATAGATTCAGAGACAACAAAGGAACAGAGCAGTGTTTACTCAAAACAAAACAAATGCTTTAATAACTATAGTTGGTGTTTTCTTCAGAAAACCTAGCAGGAGTTGTAAGAGGCAGGACTAACTGAAGTAATTCTACAGTATAAAAAGCATTCACGGCTGGCTGTAAAATCCTGTTTAATTAAAACAGCTTAGCGCTTTTGCGGTTCATCTGCTTCATCAGACCATAAAATTTAACACATACACAAACGCATGGATCCCATCATAGCCAATAGAACAAAGATGCTCTCCTCCAAAAAAAGGAAGTCAATCTGGTGGCCCCTTGCCATAAACAAACTCTACTACAGAAGGAGGAAACTGATGCAGAATAAGGTGAAGTCCCAAAAGTGGAAAACTTCCCTTATCAGCCTCAACAAAAAGTTAAGATCCCTCATCAAATCCTCTAAAACTAGCTATGAAAACAAAATTTCAACAGATAGTAAAGATAACCACAAGGCCTTCTATAGTTATGTAAAGAATCTCCACGGCAATACCCAGATTTGCTCTGAGCTACTGCACAATGCTACCTCCTATAATGAGCCAACAGATATGGCCAATATACTGGCCAACAGATTCATGTGCCAATCCCCCCCCCCCAAGGGACCAGTCATAATATCAGTAGACTGCCAGGCACCCAGTATTATGGCTGCACAGATTAAAACAGCACTGTCCAAGGCCAAGAATACAGCTTCTGTGGGACCTGACAATATCCCTGGCTGTGTTCTACAGGATACACTAGAGAATCTCAAAATACTGTAATCTTGGATTTTGGTATCTCGAGACTAAAATGACAAAACACCTGAATGCCGAAAATGTAAAAGGCCGACACTCTAATAGCCAACACTCTAATACCCAAAATACAGAAGCTCGGATATCAGAATGTCAGGAAAACAGGATTGTATCTTTATTTCAACATATTAGTGCTCCAGTAATCCTGTAAACACCCGAATATGACATCCTCCAACTGCGGTGTTACAGTAGTATCCCAAATGCAACACGTACACTGTGCACAATCCATATAGTCCCAATACGAACCACATAGTGACAACAGAATAATTACACCTTCAGAAGGTGAGCTATTGCTGTGAGAAAGTCCAAACAGCCATACGTTACTCTGTTCTGCAGCACATTTTTAAACGCTTTTGTGAAGGCGGACAGCCACAGGTCATACGAGCCTGTAACTCCTCCACCCTGTCCTTTTCTCTAGCTAAGACATGCATCAAGACACAGACATCAGTGGCTCTGCTTCCCAACAGTGATTTTAGTCTGTGGTGCCACGCTTCAACACTGTTTTGCATTCGTGGAAGGAAAAGAGCATTCAAAGTATACACATTCCAAAATGATATGGGAAAGAGTGGGGGGAATCTACAGCATGTTGTTGTTCTCGTAGCAAAGTTATGAGCCTTACCAAACATATACCAGTCTCCAATGTACCTCAGTAGGTCTTTCTCCTCACATGGAAATGAGTCCCTCAACAGACTGAATGCCGGTATCACCTCCTCTTCCGGTAAGAATGCTAGGGCAACAAGAGACTTAACTGTCAACTGGAATGACATGTTGGTATTATACCTATGTGCTAAAGCTAGTTGCTGCACTTTACACCAGATATTCTGGCCAAAATGGAAGAGGCACCCTTTGGACATTGCACCTTGTAAGTTCCCTTTAATGCTCTTGATGGCGGCTACCTCAAAGTCCGTTAACACGTACTTCAACTGTGATTCACAGCCATATTCTACCATTAATTCCAACACACAGTGCCACATATAATTACATGCTTTAAGGGACTTTTTGCTCATCAAACAGAAGAGTAATGGTACAGACCTATTAAAGTCACCATATTTTAGCAAGCCATGTATACTGTACAACTGGCAACAAATGATCCCTTTATGAAAGAACATGCCATCCATTAACCAGATAGTGGCTGTACTAAGATCAATTAGATTCTGTACTGTTGTAAACACCACTGCCACTGTGTCTGTACTACTATCACTTAATCTTTTGCTGACAAATGGTCCAGACTTAGTGGGGAAGTCGGCTAAATTAATATCCTGCAATGTACTAATACTGGTACTTGTACCTTTAGCCTGCTTTCATCTTACCCTCCCCAGTTGTTGCAACAGTGCCTTCTGATTTGGTAAGTTGGCACAATATTGCTGGATGTTGATGTTAGGGCATCATCAACAATTACACATGGCGTGTCGTGTAATAACTCTGATGTTAGCTTTAAGGTAGCACACATATGGCAACGTTCAATATCAGATGGGTCCCCACTATGGTTATGCCCTACTGATTTCAGCAACAATTCCCCCTTGGGCACACTTTGTGTAACAGCCCTACCTTTACACTTGTGGGAACATTTCCATTTGCAGCACCAGTACGTCTTCTCATTATTTACTTTCTCACGGTTTAACACGTAGTCATCCAGAAGTAGTGCAGGGTGTCCCTTTTGTGATTTTTATTGTACTATATACTGTGCCGATAGTTCCAGGAGCAGCAGCAGGGTTCTCCACTATGTCTGTTTGTATTTGCAGTGAATGTCAGGGTTCTGAGGTAACGCTTGCTTGCTGTGTAGCAGCCCATCAATGGCAGTTTCAGCTTTGCAAACATCCCACTTTTTAGCTACCGACATTTCAGGATTTCGCTGTTTTAGTCTTGAGATACCGAAATCCGAGATTTCGGTATCTCGAGATTCTCTAGTGAATCTGTTTTACATGAACTACAGAGTGAACTGGCACCTTATCTGTGTGCCCTGTTCAATTACAGCTTAATCTCAGGCTTTGTTCCTACTGAATGGCGCACTGCTACAGTCATCCCTCTCCACAAAGGAGGAGCAACTACAGACCCTGGGAACTATCACAGCATTAGCCTGACGAGTCTGATATGCAAAGCTATGGAATGCATCATCATGTAGGCACAGTATACAGTACAATAAAAATCAAAAAAGGGACACCCTGCACTACTTCTGGATGACTACAAGATACAAGAATAAATCACGGAGTAATAACAGTTTGCGATTCACAACCACCTATGGTAGAAATACCAATAGATTTTTGATATCATTAAACGTCATTGGAACATTCTTTTAGCAGATTCTGCTTTGTCCAGCCACATATCTGAAACATGTTCATTTTCATTCAGGAAAGGTAAAAACTTGGGTGCCTACTTTAACCATTACAAACATCATTCTGAATCTAGGAATCTGCACATGATTCAGACATCCACATCAGGAGACAAACTTATGGGCTGTATGCCATGTGGACACTGTAGCAATTGCAAATATGTACTAAAAACTAAACAATTTTCCAGCAACAACAGCAGTCACATATTTGATATAAAGTTTTTTGCCAATTGTAACACTGATTGGATTATCTATATGGCCTCCTGTAGTTGTCATGCTTTTTACATTGGTCAAACATCAAGACCTTTTAGAATACGCATATCTGAACATCTGAGTGACGTCACATGTAAAAGAACCAGTAATGCATTGTATAAACACACCCTCAAACATAGCACAGCCAAATTTCATTTCACCATTATTGATAAAATAATAGGTGACAGAAGCAATAAATCAGGATGGCACATCAAACTGAATGCTAAAGAAAAGAAATGGATAGTAACATTAGGTGCATTATTTCAGCCTGGACTTAATGAATATTTATAAATATTGTATGCATATTCATGAGCTCACCAATCATGTTTTGTTTCTAATTATGATGTATTATATAATGAATTCCAATCTATTATGTGATTTTGCACTGATGAAGGCTAGGTAAAAACCAAAGCCGAAACCGGTCTGTTTTGTTATTGGAATTCTTTATATGTTTCACTAATTAAATTAGTGTTTACAGCTTCCAGTTGCTGGCTTCTTTCTTGGTGGATCTCAAACAGATGCCCTACGCAGTTAGGCTAAAGAAACTCCAGCTCTACTCAGTTGCTTACCGCCTACTCAAAGGCAATCTGTGCCTGACGTATAAAGCCATGTCCAAACCAGAATTAATGGACATGCTCCACCTCAGGAAATCCAAATCCCTTAGAGCTACATGCTCCAGGGACTTAAACCTTAGCACAGAAATCAATAGGACATGCTGGAGGGACAGATTCATATCCCAGAGGCTCCCCTCACTCTGGAACAAAATCCCAATCCATGTTAGGCAGAGCCCCTCAATGACCTCTTCAAGAGAAATCTTGATGAGTGGATGGGAGATCGTAGGTTTACCCCTGGGATCTCTTCTGTGTCCCTACTAGACAGAGGCACAGTAAACTAACCTTAAAAGGGCTATCTTCTGTGACCTACTATACAGAGGCACAGTCAACTAATCTAAAAGGGTGGTGAAAGCCAAACACACTCTGGCTAGGCTTATAAATGCCCTAGGGCAGATAGCCTAGTATCAACCTATGAACCTATGAACCTATGGACCTAATATACAAGGATATATGGAATCTCCAAACTCTGGATCCCACACAGTTTGATTTTGTGAAGGGTAGATCAAGCCTGCTCAACTTGGTCAACTTCTTTGAAACAGTCACCAGAGCTGTGGATGAAGGCAAGGTTGTTCATACAGCCTACCTTGATCTGGCCAAGGCCTTTGATACCATTTCCCACTCAAGAATCATAGAAAAACTCACTAAGCTAGGCATCAACCCCTATATCACTAGGTGGGTTGCAAACTGGCTCACAGGAAGAATCCACAGTGTGAAAGTAGCTGACTCCAAGTCAGACTGCCGACCAGTCAACAGTGGAGTTCCACAGGGTTTAGTCTGGGTCCTCTGCTGTTTGGTATCTACTTCTCTGAAGTCCAGGCCAACATGAAGGGACTCTGTCTGACATAGTTCACAGACGACTGCAAGTTGGAAGCTATTATTAACTCCCCAAGTGATGTTGACATCCTACAGAAAGGCCTCACTGAGACCAACGACTGGTGTTAGAACCATGGCCTTAAGCTCAATGCCAATAAAAGTGTCATCATCCCCTTTGGGAAAAACCCAGTTCCTATGAATTACCACATCAATGGTAGTCCACTGAACACAGAAGGCATTGTAAGAGATATGGGAACATAGGTTGACAGCAAACTCTCTTTTGACTACCACATTGCCACTGTGGTCAGAAAGCCCTTCTATGTGGCACATCTCATTACTAAGGGTTTTGCATCCAGAAAGAAAGAGGTCATTGTCTCCCTCTACTCTTCCCTCATTAGGCCAATCACTGAGTACAATGCCCCATTTGGCATGTACCTCACTAAACACCTGCAACAACTGGAGAGGCTGCAAAAGTAACTCACAAAGAGGATCCTAGGCCTTAAACATTTGTCCTATATGGACAGACTAAAAAATCTCCAACTATTCCCTGTCTCATATCATCTACTTAGAGATGATCTCTGCTTGACTTACAAAGCCATGTCTGACCCAGCTCTGTTAGAAATGCTACATCTGAAGAAATCCCAATCCCTCTACACCACACACTCCAGAGACCTCAACCTCATTACCACAATCAACAGAATATGCTGGAGGGACAGGTTCATAACCCAGAGACTGACCATGCTATGGAATAGACTTCCCATACATGTCAAGCAGAACACCTCACTGGCCCTCTTCAAGAGAAATCTTGATGAGCGAATGGGAAATAGAAAATTCACCCCAGGGATCACTTCATTGGCTTTACTCGGCAGAGGCACTGGGAACTAAGGTCGGTTGGCATGATGCCAGAGTAATCCTATGGGCTAGGCTTCTAAAGGCTCCAGGTCCATTAGCCGAGTACACACCTATGAACCTATGAACCTATGATGAAGTAGATGAACCGTGAAAGCGCTAACATATTTTAATTAAACAGGATTTTACACCCAGCCATGAACATCTGCTTTTTATATTTATTATGCTTTCGGATTTTGTTCAGGCCCTTGAGTTTTCCTACACCTTTTATAAATATAATTCCACGGTATGTCTTATCCCTCCTTTGAGGTACAGCAGGACTTGTTATACAGGGTATACAAAGACAGGGGAGAAGTAATAATACAGAAGCTGTTGACACCCAAGAGGTTCAGGAATTAAGTAATCAGACTAGTACACAGTCATGACTTTGGAGAACATCTAGGCATGGGCAAAAGGATGGCAAAGATTTTGGTGAGACTTCATTGACCGAGAATAATAAGAAAAATCAAACATTAGTCAAAACATCATTTCCAAATTCTGACTTTAAAAGACCCTTAATTTCCATAACTAGTATAGAAGTTGCATTTAAATAGACTGATTTAGACATAGTCAGACCACTGGTCATGTCCAAGAATAGGTACCAATATATTCTAGTTCATTCTAGATTACCATTCTAGTAAATAACCTGAAACCATACCACTATGTAAAATCTGTAGTGATTTAATTAATTTTACTGTTTTCCAAGGTAGGTATACCTAAAGAGAGTCATAGTCCTGAGAATTCTATTTATGTCCATGGTAAATTACCAGCAATTTTAAAAGTTTTAAAAGTTAAGCAAATCAAATATTTTGTAGAGCAACCCACCCAAATGATGGGCTAGTATATCACTTCAATAGGACATTGAAGGCTGGGCAAAAAAAAATGTCATTAATGAACATGGGAAACTGAAACCAATTATTACATTACCCACTATTTTCTGTTGGAGAAGTCCCACAGACAACAACAACATGATTAGGTACCTTTGAGTTGCCCTATGCAGAGGCCCTCAAGTGCTATCAGATGTAGCCAAGGAAATGTGGAAAGAAGTAAAGATTCCATTCCAGAGTGTATGTGAATAATGCACTTGCCAAAATGATGGTAGTAATGCCCTAACAGAATATGCTAAAGAAAAAAAATCTGTTTCTACCCTTGAAGGAATATCTGAATACTGCATCCTTCCTTTTGGATTACACAGTGGTCTAGCAGTCATCTAGAGGTTGATGGATAGGGTCCTGAAGCCTCACATCCACTATGGGGTTGCCTATTTAGATGGCATTATTTGATGGTGTAGTTCTATACTCTGTAGACTAGGACTCTTTCTCACCCAAAGTGCAAACTGTACTGAATTCTCTAACGCAGTCAGGACTAACAATAATTGCCTAAAAAAGTAAATTGAACTGGATGGAGGTTAGCTATTTAGAGTATTTAATAGGAAGGGGAGTAGTTTGACCTCAGAAGGAAAATGTGAAGGCAATATAGAACTGACCAGTCCTACAGATGAAAAAAGTTGGCCAAGGCTTTCTTAGGGTTAATGGGATGTTATAGGAATGTGTACCCCACTTTTTCACCATTAACTGTCCCTCACACTCCTCACTAAAGGTAAAATGTCCACAAAAATAAAATGGATGCCAGACATAGACACTGCATTCAAGTGACTAAAATAAATCTTATGGTCTGTACCAGTACTGGCATATCCTCTGTCTTTATCAAAGAATTTATTTTATACATTGATGCATCTGATGTTGGCCTGGGTGTGTTTTGCTTCAAAAGTGTGATGAGAAGTAACATCCTGTTTGTTATTTTAGCTGGAAGCTCTCCAAAGTCAAACCAAAGTATCTCATCACAAAACAGGAGTTCACAGCAATTAAGTGAGCACTGGATTCACTAAGGTGTTGAGTAGAGAATTTGTCATTATAATCAATTATGCTCCTGCCATAGATCTATCAATAGAAGGAAGGAAATGTGAAATCATGCAAATGGGCCCTATCACTGCAAACTAACACAATGCAAATTGTCTATCGAGGGCAAAAAGCTCATCTTAGTGGCATAAAAGTGATGGTTTCAAGCTGGAGAGAGTTAAATGCAACAAAGAGTCGTCGTTCTTCCCAATGAAAGGTGGGAAATGCCCAAAAGAAAGGTAAAACTAATATAAATATGTTGTTTGTAAATATTTGTATGGTAAATGTACAACTGTATTTGTAAATATACTGTTTGCAAATGCTTGTATGATGAATGCATACAAACTATGAAGCATGCCTTTAAAGAAAAGTACCTGAGGCTGTCAGAATAATAAACCATTTGTCAGTATTAATGAGCAAAAATGATGTATATAAGAAGAATTCAGACAGTATGAGAATTAGAAGATAGACACTTTTGGAGAGGTGAAACTGAAGGACAGAGCAATAGCTCTGAGGAGAGATGTGACGTCTACAGGGCAGACTACTAGACAGAAACCTGGTACCTACTTACTTGAGTAACCCAAAGGAAGACACTTTGGTATTATGGACTTTTATGTTATAAACTTTGAATTCATCAGTTAACTTTGCTAAAGGTACTGTTGCTTACATTTTTTAAAGACCACAGGAGTTAATTTTCATGGAAAATCCAGTTTTATGTTCCCCAGAATGCATATGTATATGGTGAGGCCGGGTAGTAATAGCAATGCAAGAGGAAGAGATAAGAAGAAGTCATATCTGCTGGCCCGAAGAGAAGAAATCAGTGGGAGACAGCATAGAAGACGGCTAATGATTGTTAAAACACAAAGGACGAATAATCAATTATAAAGAGAAAAAATATTATTCTTCCTTTCAGAGAGGTGATAAGATGTACTGTTCTGGGGATTTCATTAGTATGACAATGTAGTAAAAGAGAGGTAGATCAACAAAGGTCAGCAGAAATATATTATGGCCTCTAATAAAAGCCAGCTAAAGAAAGAACAAAAAATTGTTTAATGTCTGTACTCCTAAGAGGAATAATCATAGGGGAACAAGACAGAAACTCGCAAGTGCCTAAAGGGAAGACACTAATTCTAAGTGTGTACCAACTGCAAGAAAAAATGCATAAGCAATGGCATGGAGTTGCAATAGTTAGCACTGCTGCATCACAGTGCTTGTCCACATGTAGTTGCAGTAGTCAGCACTGCTGCATTACAGTGCCTGTCCACAAGGAGTTGCAGTAGTCAGCACTGCTGCATCACAGTGCTTGTCCACACGGAGTTGCAGTAGTCAGCATTGCTGCATTACAGTGCTTGTCCACAAGGAGTTGCAGTAGTCAGCACTGATGCATCATGGTGCTTGTCCACACAGAATTGCAGTAGTCAGCACTGCTGCATCGCAGTGCTTGTCCACACGGAGTTGCAGTAGTTAGCACTGCTGGATTACAGTGCTTGTTCACATGGAGTTTCATAGTTAACACTGCTGCATCACAGTGCTTGTCCAAAGGGAGTTGCAGTAATTAGCACTGCTGCATGAGGTCTGCACTCTCTTTATACAACACAAAGGCATAACTACAGGTGAACTGGAGATCCTTTAAACTGCCCATCGATGTCCATGCATGCATACTGCAATAGCGGAATCTTATCTGGGACTGTTTCTCTGCCTTGCACCTACTTTATATTGGAATAGACTTGTACTTCATCATATTCCTGAATAGTGTACATCAGGCATCAGAGAATGAACAAATGAAGGAATGAATGGATAAGGACAAGATGATAAAATCTTAAAATACCTAATAGGTAGCTCACTGGAGAGAAGAGGAAGAATTATTTCACATAAAGGGGAAGAATATACTTACAAAAAAATCTGAGAAGGTCGTTGGATCAAAAACAGGATTTGAATTAAAAAAAAGCAAATAGGAACAAGCATAAGGATTATTAATAGGACTATGATATATCAGAATAAAGATGCATTTATGGGACCATGGTGTGCATGATAGAAGCTGTTAGGCAGGGCTTTCAGCTTTTTCAGTCAATAATGATCAGACATGGTGAATGATATAGCTGTTATCTGAAACAAAATCCATCCTTTTATGTAATGGTCTGGATTTGTGTCTTAAAAGCAACAGCTGCAGTAAGTTTCATGAGAAAGATAAGGTTTTCATATGCAAAACTTTCAAGCTTAAATGCCACTAGACTTTTATTCCGTTTTGTTTATGCAGACCATAATGATATAGATCACATGCCTCACAGAGTTCGGTTTCAATATGTTCCTCATTATGTATGTAAGTTCAGAGTATTGCTAGGTCTAAATTCTGAATTTTGGTCTGAAGCACACAGCCAAAAGCTCTGAAACTTTGCAGCACTTGGCTAATATGTAGAAAACTTGGAAGTGTCTCAAAAATAAAGATATTTACTAAAAATATTTAATTAGTGCGCCATTTTCTGCTGCACACTAACCTTAGCCTTAATTGTAACATCATGTGTAAATCTGATCCTAGTCCTAACCATACCATTAAAGTTATTTATTATTTATTTTATTTTACATTTGTTAACCGGGAGAGTCCGACTGGATTTTGACCCATTTTCAGCGGAGGCCAGGAGGAGAAAAGCTCCATAGATACATACATACAGATAGAGTAACTTGACAATTGTATACATTTGTACAAGATAGTTACATACTTTGACAGTTATATATTTTGTGCAAGAACACTTACAAACACTATTCCAGATATGCCAGAATATATAGCAGATTTAAGAAATTATAGACTTTTATGCACAAACACAGTAATTTTAGTAGTACACAGCTGTGTAAGTTCTCCTATAATTCAGAGTACAATCACTAATCTATCAACTGGAACAGCTGAAGTATCAGAGTTATGGTAAAGATAGTTTCAACAAGAGGCCAGATTTTAGAGATTCATAGTAAATAGAGATAGGGTTAGTCAGGGTTTATACAGGGGCATAGCCAATGTATTTTTAAGTGTTTTTTAAGAGATGTTTTAAATTGAGTTAAAGAGGGGACTGCAGTGAGTTCAGCAGGAACTTAGTTCCAGATTTTGCCAATAGAGTTGGTAAATTGAGAGTCACCAGCTAAGTTGTTGGTTTTAACAGTTTGAACTAGCATTGTATTGGAGGAGCGGAGAGTTTTTAGGTTACTGTATGGGATGATGATATTTTTAAGTATGGGTGTGTTTTCTGGTTGATAGAGAACTTTGTGTGCCATGATTAATTGATTACACTGAATTTGACAGGGTAGTTCTAGCCAGCCTAGGGCTTGAAGGTTAAGACAATGGTGTTGTCTATATGGTGAACCTGTTTAATTTAAATTTAACCTAGATGGAAACATAATTGCAACTCTGCTGTAAATCCAAACATGACCATAGTCCTTAACTTAATATAAAATTTTACCACTAACTCAACCATACACATAACTCTCCCTCGGATTCACTATCCTTCAATGCAGGACTAGTGCAGGAGCACTCGTGCATGTCCTTGCGGCTTATTCCTGGATCACATGGCAGACATATTGCCTGCTGGAGCTCCTGCACTAGTCCTGCACACCATGCAGGGCTTGCCAAATCCAGGGGTTTGTCTCTGTCTCTAATCCTTTTACTCTCAGTCTAATCCAAATATGATCCTGGCCTAAAGGCATAACTCTATTATGGTCCAGGACTTCCTTTTATTTATTATTAGCTTTATTTATAACTGTAGTTCTAGGTGCACCTATAACTGCAACTAAAGTAAAGCTCACAATTACACTTAAGATTTGAATTAGGCTTGAGCTTAAACTTCAAGTAGAATTGCTGATTGCTTTTTGTTTTCTGGGTGCTGCTGTTCCTCTATATGTGCAGCTGTTCTGATCTGATTTTGGTTATACCAATGCTAAGAATGAGCATTTTCATCAAATGCATGTCTGTATAGATGTTAACAGAGCAGATCTGGGGATTTGCTCAGTGCCAAAACAAATTTGCATTAGTGTGAATCAAATTAGCTGCAAAGACTCAGCTGGATCTAATCAGATTCATATGTACAGCATACACACATATACATTTTAGAGGGAAATGTGGAAGGTGCCAAAACCATGACTGATTATATAATTGTGCCATCATACATGAGAATATATGATATTTATTCTATTTATCATTTCTTGACTGTGTTAGTCCCACTAGGCTAGTAGCCTCTTTTCAGAGGAGACTCAAGGTGGCATTTAGACAACTGGGGGGAATTTGACCAGGGCATCAGGGAACTTCATCTACTCCTTTTGATTGGTGCATGGACCTTTGCCACCCACCTGAGCTACCAGCAGCTCAAGTAAATGGGGATGCAGTTTAATATCTCATCTGAAGGATAGCACACTCAGGCTTGCAGTGCCCCCCTAATGCTGCACTGTAGTGTCAGCAATTGATCTTCCTGGTCAGGGAATAGAACCCAGAACCTTCTGCACCAAAGACAATTATACTATATGTTGCACCACTGGGACTGTTGATAAGGAAACTCTGAATTGGCATCTAATCACCACTTGGTACTACATCGGGTCAGATCACTAAAGGGCTAGCTGTAAGTCCTGGGAAATCTTAACATATAGTTTGGATGCCGAGATGAAACATATGTGCAGGATGAGTTCATCTTCCAACTTCAAAACAGAGCTGCACCAGAGAAGTCAAGTGACAATAGTGTTTATCATTGTGATAACAACAGGACACACTGACCAAAGCTTGTGACTGATGTCTAGTGAAAATTGACACCTAATGTGCACTGTTATCAGGGAAAGGAGTCTTTGGATTTTCTTGGTAGATATGGCCATGCCCAAAGGGCAGAAACAATAGAAGTCACCAAATGAAGGTCTGGCTGCTGAAGGAGTTTGGAAAAATCAAGAAAATTATTTTCATATGGCCTCACTCAAAAAGGGTTTGGCAAAGGCAGACAAATGCTGACCTTTATTGGGGCAGTGCAGAGACGTGAAAGGAACACTTTGTCGAATAACTTCTGAATCCAGTAGACATCATGGCCATTGAAGAGGTAATGCCAGAGGCAGCTGGTGAGACTGAGTCTATTTCTACAGAGTCAAAGCTTTGGGAGTAGATGCGATGTGACTGGGAATGTTAAACCTCCTATTTTTTTTTATTATTGGGGTGTCATTTAGAATTGTGTTGAAAACAGGGGCATCACCTATGGAGTTGCAAACTGTGGTGGCAACCCTCATTTTCAGAAGAGTGAGTGAGAGACTATATTCTGCTAATAACAGGTAATGCTCCTCAGAATCCCTGGAAAAACCTGTGCTATTGTGCTGGAAAGGAGACTTTGTCTAGTAGATACTTTGATTTAGCAGGAAAAATGTGGATTACATCAGTATCATGAAACAGAGATGAATGTTTTGTCCATGCTGGAATATTGGTGATATGGAAAATCACGGGTGTACTCTAAATGTTTTGTGGCCCTACAGAAGCCTTATGTTCATACACACCAGAATGTCTTGTGGGAAGTGAGAGAGTATGTTCCAGGGCTGTTGTTTCTGCACCCCTTTCTGTCCCTTTTTATACAAAGCAAAATTTGTGTCCACATCCTCAACCTTAGGTTATATACATTCCAAGTGGCCATAGCACTCAACCATTAGTGTGGCTTTTCTTAAATGCTGTTTGTGATTTTCATGGACATACTATCAAGACAGTGATTAGGTTTGGAAAGCATCCAGTTTGAGGACATGAGGGTTAAACCTTTGTGTTTGCAAACAGTGTTGTCTTTGTGTGTGAAGTTGATGTGATGTTAAACAGTGGCCATGAATCTCTCCTGGAATATATTAATAGCTGAAAGGGAAGGAGCTTCCCCCAGATTGGAGAACTTAATTGTCTTGATATTTTACTCGCAGGTGAGGGTAGAGGGGATCAGGGCACTGGTCATCAGATAGGTATAGTAGGAGTGGTACTACAGGTGTTGTAGTAGACTGCACTGGTGAAGTTAGAAATGTAGCAAAGGACAAGCCGTTAAGTTTTGTAGTCAGTCTAAGAGCATATTATCACCTAAGGTTTAGGTAGTAACTGACTGGATAAAGTCACAGGTACAAAGTGACACAAATGAGGCTTCTTTGCAGGTCTTCTAGTCTCAGTACCCATGAAAGAGAGAGGAGTTGGGCAATCCAAGAAACGTTTGCTACATAGCTGCTATTTTTCTAGGTTGAGAGGACTCAGCTGAAGAGACTTGCATACTTGGAAGGATGTCCTGTGGGTACCTTCAATGGTCAGTGTACTAGTCCACAGCAATTGAAAGAAGTCCTCAGATCAGACCAAGGGAATGTGGAAGAGATTATGTTCTCTAACTTGTCTGGAAATACCTTACTGTTTTGCAGATTGTGGAGTAGATTTTGCTGGTGTTTAGGAAGTTTAATTGGTTCAGCTGTTTTTCCATGGACATTTAATTTTCTGTTACTTAATTGTACAACAGAAGGAAGACATACTTACATAGCATTTGTAGCATCCAGTTCTAAACAAAGATCAATTACAAGGTATAATCAAGACAGACTGATGCACTTTACCCTGCCACTCGATACACAGACTGCTATTCAACCAATACTAATCGCACTCCGATCACCAGCCTCTCTCTATTATTCTTTAAAGCTGGCTGCCAAGTGAGCATATAAGTATCAGTGCTTGTATATCCTTAGTAGATGGATAATAACAGTAAAAGGACAGTGCTATCACCTACTGATTTAAATTCACAAAACTCTGTCATTATGAAATGTATTGGAGAATACATCAGAGTAACTGTGAATAAATGGACTTTTTGTTGTTGGGCCAGATATCCTTTAATTTATCTACTATAATGCTTTCCAGACTATATCATTAAGCAAAGATGTGTGGGATTAAGGGAGAAAGAAAGAATCTGGTGAGCCTTATGTTTAGAGATAACTGTCTTGAAAATAAAGTTCATCTGGTGAAGAAGACATTTAAGTATTTGGCAAGAAGGCAAAGCATGTAAAGAAAAAGAGTGTTGTGTGAGCTGTTATGGAGATGTTCCATGAGTGATATCTTTAATTATGGAAAGAATTTATCATATAACAGAAGAGGGAGACGGGAATATGCCAGACTTATTGTCATCGCCACGTGATTTCTTCTGCTTGTTACTGAGTACATGGATTTATCTGTTCATGTTTTTGTCTGTTCATTTCTATAAAATCTTAGGCATACTCTGTAGTTACCATCTGGAAATACATTTACTCAAAATGCTTTACAGATCATGAGTTTTCTATAAAGAATATAAAAAGCTATCATTTCACATCAGCAGAAAAATGTTGCCTGTTATTTAAATCTTCCCACAGAAAAATGTGTAATACATGTTCCCATTTCCAGTATGAGTTATAACGTACAATCTCTTTATGCAGTCTTAATATAGAAAATTAAATGATGTTGTCTATGCTTCCTCAGAGGACGTCCACATAAGTAAATCCTGCGTAATCAGAGTGCCTTGAGTGACAGCCTGAAAGCCATAATAACACGAATAAGTTGAATTCCCACAACCTGAGTTTGCCGACTTTGTGGTACAGAATAAGTACCTAATCCAAAGCTCCTGAGCCTACTGGAACATATACTTTAAGTAATGTCCTATTTAATTAATTAAGTAAATGAATTTTAGAAAGTATGCAATACTTCAGAAACTACAGTCAACTAATGTTTGCCTCCATTTGAAGCCTCTGTTGTAGATTAGGAAACTAAATGCTAGTGTATATGGGAGCCTGCATTGTTCCTCATTTACTTTGGTGATGCTGCAGCCACAAACAAGAACTACATCCTATTGACTGACTTTACCGGGCATGCCTGAGACTGCTGTCATTATAATCTACTCAGAGTATAATCTACTCAAAGAGTAATCTACTCCTCACAAAGAGGATTACCGGCCTCAAAGAGATGCCCTATGCAGACCGTCTCAAAAAACTGCAGCTTTACTCCGTTGCATATCGCCTACTCAGAGGCGATCTCTGCCTAACACACAAAGCTATGTCAAACCCAGAGCTTTTAGACATGCTCCACTTAAAGAAATCCCAATCCCCATGAGCTACACGCTCTAGGGACGTAAACCTCATCACCACAATAAACAGAACATGCTGGAGGGATAGATTCCTGTCCCAGAGACTTCCCATACTCTGGAACAAACTACCTATCTATATCAAACAAAGCTTCTTATTAGCACTGTTCAAGAAAAATCTTGATGATTGGATGGGAGATAGGAAATTCAGGGATCACTTCTGTGGCTCTGCTCGACAGTGGCACAGGAAAATAATTTTCTTGGGTGACGAAAGCCAGGGTACCTTTGGCTAGGCTTATATAGGCCCTAGGGCCAATAGCCTAGTACCTACCTATGAACCTATGAACCTAAAAGAGAACAAGTCTAGCTCAAGGATACCACTTCAGTTTAGGAGAGTGCACTAAGTGGGAATGAGAAAATACCACACACTGAGTAAAGACATATAGATCTGACAACACTGCTGTTCAAACCCCTCGCAGAGAAGAGAAAATTAATGCAAAATGTGGTGGGTACAATGATAATTCATTTAACACAGTCCCCTTCCAGACAAAGAAACTGTTTACAGCCAAATCAGATACCTTCTATTTAAACATAAAACTGTTAAACAAATGCATACTTACCTACTTACTGTTTATGTGGTGCAAAGCAGCACTGCTATAAATAGCCCAGATTTGCACAGAATGTCCAGATTTTTGACTCATATATTTGGTCTGTTCCTCATAAAGTGTGTGGTTTTCTGGCAAATCACTGAGGACCGAAGTCACTAAATAATATTAAATAATGACATACATTTGAGTTTCAGACTTCATATCCTTCAGAAAATATATAATAATGTAAAACCTGTCATTCTAGCAACTTTCTAAGTTTATAGTACCAATATTTAAAATGTGTCCCTATTTTTGGGCCTTTGTCTCACCATTATTTTTGCCTTTGCCCAGATTTCTTGCACTGAGAAGTTGAGAGGTATGATACCCATCTATGTTCAAGGGCTCATGAAATGGATAATCACTAATCTATATGTGTCACAATAGCAGCATGGTATGTTCTAAGCTGACAAGCCCCCCAAAATGTGAAAATTCTATGACCAACCTTCTTGCACAAGTACAAGGCATCCAGTTGTGTTGTAGATGATCAAAGTTAGAAAATGAACCAAAAGTTCAAAATCTCAATCCTGCTGAATTGATTTGAGTCTGTTTTTCACTTGGGGATCATACCTCTCAACTTTCCAGATTTTCACAGACTGTCCAGATTTTTGCCTCATATTTTTGTCTGTTAAAAAATGTGGTTTTCGGGCAAATCAGTGTGCAATGAAATCACTAAATAATGACAGACAATTGAGTTTATATATGCTTCAAAAAATGCATGTTAGTGCATTCCAGCAACTTTCTATGTTTATAAAACAAATATTTATAATCTGTACCTATTTTTGGGTCTTTGTCCTCCCATTATTTTTGGCTTTGCCCCGATTTTTTTCACTAAGTGGTTAAAAGGTATGTTGGGGATGCAGGGTAGGGTAGCTGCTTTAGGACACTGCAACAAATGTATTTGTATAGGCATAACTGGATCATTATGCAGTCATGCTGCAAAATGGGATTAAAAACAAGAACTAAGACTTGCACCCTCAATGCAACGGTGTACTGGGTAATATATGTCTCACACCTTTTCAGATGACCTCTGATTTATGTTGACAGAAACTGAGACCCCATACAGTGTGGACAGCGAATTTTCCATCTAGTAGCAGTGGGTGATAGCCTGGTCGGTATAGGTTGGAGAAACAAACTAGAGATTCCTGCATGTAGTTGTTTTATTGGCTGAAGGGCTTATTAATCAGCTTACCTTGTTTTAGTGCATTTATAAATTATGCACAATTGAGTGGCTCTTGGCTCGTTTTTACAAAGCAAAGTACTTGTATTGAATAATCACACTTGTATACGCTGTTTAAAGTACACTGCTGTTATCTTGAATTACTTTTTGTCTTTCCTTAAGTTTAAGTTTGTTTATGGTAGCATTTCACTCCAGACACTCTCTTGCTGTACTTTTACATAGAAGGACTGGGATTATTCATCTAGTGGCAGTAGGTGTTTACATGGTCTATATGAGTTGGGAAACACACAAAAGGACCCTAAGTGTATGCATTTTACTAGCTATAAGGCTCAGTAGTCAGTTTTCTGTAGTTCCAGTGCTGGTTTAAATTTGGCACATTTGCACAGAGCTGCTCAGTGTCAGTGTCCTGCACAGGCACAGACATCTGGAAATGTTGCTTATTTTCATTACACTGTGAAAATTTACTCTGATATTTATTGCTTGTTGCATTTCTTTAAAGCTTAAAGTTGCATTTTCAAACTGCTGTAATGGCTGCTGTTCTGCACTGAAACACATTGTTCCTAATGTTTCTTAGATAGTATTATGCATCAATTTGAGGTTCCTTAACACTTGGGCACCAAACCAGTTATTTTACATTAAGAGAATCAAAGTATGTATTCTTGTGGCAGGAAAGGGCTGATTTCACCTATCCAAGCTAGGTATTGCTTGTGGAAAGCTCTTTGTCTGCTTACCTGATTGGTATTAGGGCATAGTTAGTGTAAAATATGTTTTTTTCTGATCGGATACAAGCCTTGCATTTGAGAGAAGCTGCTCTTCATGCAATGGCAGTTATTAGTGCCTTGTGTACATGCAATCACCAGAGGCTGAAATTTCCCTATAAAAGCCACCACAGAACATTACCTCAATCCCACGTTACTCAAGGGGAAACTAGTTTGCAGGGTGAGCAGCATTTACACATTTAGTTAGGACTATTTAGATCTACCATAAGTTATTATAACACCCAGGACTATTTCTGCTCAGAGAGCATCTGGTTTGGTGCTGGGCAGCATCGCTGGTTAGGTTAGCTGCAGATTGCACCAAGTAGGCACCCTTCCATCATCCGGTTACAAACACTCTCCACTCCTACCCTTTCAAGTACACATTAGGACCTGCAACCATGGATGGGCACTTTCCTGCTGTCACTGATCTAGCTTGGTGGACATGTCCATTCTGAGGCAATGTAACAACTGCCTTATGTACACTGACAACAGCTTAATTCTCAAACAGACAAATACAGTATGTGAGGGATGTAGTTATGCACTGACACAGATGTTAGACTCTCACATACAGACACAAAAAGCAACAAACAGGTTGTCAACAACTCACAGACATAACCACACAGGATGCTAGATGTAGACCCACATACATGGCGGTGCTCAAATGTAACTTATCCAAACCTCAAAGGCCTCTCAGACACAGTCCTCAGAATCTCTGCATGAACGTAAACAAGACAGTTCCCATCACAACACATAAAGTCCATAAGGTGAAACACTCTACAACCCAATATTCTGCTCACAGGAGAATCCATTAATCCATTGTGAAACACAATGATGTCCCACTTAGCAGCCTTGAGAAGGGGAAGGTTACAGTTAGTTGCCTGTCAGGGGCCAAGATTCACCAGATTACACAAGCACTCAGGTCACTTTCCCCCTGAGTACCAGTGTGACTCGGTCATAGTCCATGTGGGTGTGAATGACCTAAGATGTACCTCCTAATGAAGAAAGACATAATGGAGCTCGCAGAATATGTACCACAGGCAGGTATGAGCCTGAAAATGAGCAGCATCCAAGGATGATGCCACAATGCCAGCAGAAAATAATCAACTTTAACAATTGGCTTAGGTACTGGTGTCATTACAAAAGGGTCCAATACTTGTCAGCCTGGGAGGACATTGGTGACAGGCCATGCTGTTTTGCCAGGGACGGTCTTCCATCTGTCACCTCTAGGCTTTCAGATATTGGCCAACACAGTATCCATCACTATAGTGGCTTTTTTAGGCATTGCCAAAGAGACAAACCTTCCAATATGACAAACTCTACTCAGGACAAGATCAAGGTGTTACTGCTTAATGCTAGGAGTCTCAACAAGAAACTGCACTCCCTGGAAGCTCTCCTAACCCCAAAGAATGCTGACATCTGTGCAGTTACTGAAACATGGTTCAAAGCAATGGACAGCACTCAGGCAGTGCACAGCTATAACGCCTTTCATACATTCTGACCACCCACTGAACATGAAAGAGCTAAAGGAGGAGGTATATCTATCTACATAAAGGATAAGCACACCTCAAGGCTGGTCAAACAATATAACATGCTTGAGCTACTCCATGTCCAACTAACCATGGGAAAAATCTACTACCATATTCTTGCTAGCAACAGGTTCCCCACTATGAACCAGGAAACCCATACATCATACCTGAAGTTACTAGAATTACTCACTATCCAGCCTATTACCATAGTCATGGGTGATTTTAACTACACCTCCATTAATTGGAAGACATGCATGACTGCTAAAATACAAGCCCAAAGATTTCTAGACTTTGTAAATTCAAATTCCTGGGAGCAGTTTGTCTGCACTCCTACAAGAGGAACAAATATCCTAGATTTTGCACAGACAAATATAGGAGAGTGTTGCACCCCTCCCCAGTGTGATGTCCTCACTAGTAAGATTAGATCAAAAAGTGGTCTCCCTTGAAATAAAGGGAAAAATAGTCCCCAATCTAATCCCAAAAACTTTAAGAACTTCTTTAAGATAAATTACCCCATTAAGGGACAGCATAGCTAGTTTTCAAGCTCCCCCAAATCCAGAAAACATAGAAACCTATGCAGAGACATACAGAAAAGCCCTGTACAACCATATAAATAAATGCATAGAAACAGAAGTACCAGACCAAAATAAACCCAGTTCAAACCACAAAAATAAGCCTCCCTGGTGGACCCAGGGGAATTAATAGGTTGTACAACAAAAGAAAGAAAATCCTGTCGAGAAGTAAGAGGGAATGTGCACAACAGAGCAAAAAGCCCCTCATTAGTCTAAACAAGTGAATCAGTCAAATCTCTGAAAGCAGACTTTGAGGTAAAAAATAACCTTATAAGCTAAGGATAACCACAAGGCATCTTTCAGTTATATCCGCAATCTTAAGGGCAACATCCAACAATTTATGGAATTAGTTGTAGATGGCATCATCTATACTGAGCCAGACGATATAGTAAATCTGCTACCAACAAATTCAGCTCCAATTTCACCTCCCCATTGCCCTCAGTTCTCTCCCCTCCACCACCCCATGGCCAATTATCACCAAAGATCAGGTTACCACTGGACTCTTTAAAGCTAGAACCACAGCTTCAGTGGGGCCTGATGATATACCAGGTTGCCTTTTAACTAGCTTAAATCAGGACTTATCAGGTCCATTAGGATTTCTATTTAACCACAGCCTCCGGAATGGCTTTGTCCCTATAGAGTGGAGGACAGCAAAAATCATTCCTCTGCATAAAGGAGAACCATCTACTGACCCGGGAAATTACAGACCCATCAATTTAACTAGTCTTATATGTAAGGTCATAGAAAGAATAATCATGGACCTGATAAATAATTACATAGGAAACCTCCAAACACTGTACCCGACCCAGTTTGGTTTCTCAAGGGCAGGTCACGCCTACTAAATCTGGCGGATTTCTTTGATAAAGGCACTAAGGCCATGGATGAGGGTAAAACAGTACATATCGCCTACTTCTACCTGGCCAAGGCATTTGACACAATTCTCACTTAGGTATTATAAATAAACTCACAAAACTGGATATAAATCCCTACATCACCAGATGGATAGCCAAATGGCTCACAGACAGGACATATGTGGTTAAAGTGGGTGAATCCAGATCCAACAAGAGGCCAGTTGCAAGTGATGTGCCACAGGGCTCAGTGCTGGGAACACTCTAGTTCAGCATATACTTCTCTGAACTCAAGACCAATGTGGAAGGTCGCTGGAAGAAAAAGTTTGCAGACAACTGCAAGCTGGGGGAAATCATTGAATCCCTCAATGATGTAGCCATCCGTCAGGAGAGTCTAGATCAGACAAATGTTTGGTGCCAGAATCATAACCCAAAATTAAATGTGAAAAAATGCATTATCTTACCTTCTAGAAGTCAAATACCCCTGCAAATTACAGCATCAATAGAACATCCTTAAGAGTAGACTAAAAGGAGAGAGATCTATGTATAAAGATAGATAGTAGCCTGAACTTTAACCAACATGAGCCCACAGTGGTGAGGAAGTCCTTCAATGTGGCACCACATATAAGCAAAGGTATGTCATCCAGATTCAAGAAAATTATTTCCCTGCTGTACTCAGCCCTCATTAGACCAATAATCAAGTACAATATGCCATTTGACATATACTTGACTCGGCACTTAGCAGCTGGACTGACCTCAGAGGTTCCTTACAAAGAAAATACAAGGTGTAAACAACATGAGCTATGTAGCTAGACTAAAAGTTCTATCCCTTTAGTCTGTCTCCTACCTATTATTAAGGAGTGACCTATGCCTAACCTACAAGTCACTCACAAACGGAGCCCTGATGAAGCTGCTACACATCAGCAAGTCAAACAGCACAAGGTTCACCCAGTCTAGGGATTGAAACCTAGTCAGTGACTCAAACAAAACATGCTGAAGAGACAGATATTTGAGATTGCCCATTCTTTAGAACTGGCTTCCTATTCATATTAAGCAGAGCCCTCCCCTGACCATCTTTAAATGCATTTTGGATCAATGGATGGGGAATTGCAAATTCACACCTGGGGTAGTGCCTATGCCCCTTATTGACAGTGGCAGTCTGTAAGACACAAATCCATGGAATCCTCTTGCCCCTAGGGGTCATATATTGGGTAAAATCAGGTTGCATTGGCTAGGTTTGTAAGGCCACGTAAGCCATTAGCCTAGTAATCTCCTGTGAACCTATGATATATTGAGTTTAGCTAGGATGGTACATAGGTCAATAAATGAGGATGAAGGTAGTCAACAGCCTGGAAGACACTGGAGTCAGAAGAATGGATAATCAGAAAAAATGAGGAAGAAGTAGGAAAAATAACTTCTGAAAGGATGATATCAGTTTTGTACAAGATTCTGTCCTAGATGTCTAAATGAAGCATCTACTGCTCCACTCATAAGTCCTGTGCAAGAAAATGAGAAAGAGTGAGGCCAGCTAGTGGAAGAGCAGGCCTAAGGATGTATAACCTCATACTAAAATAATAACTGCCTTATATACAAAAAGCTACCAGAGTGCAAGTATCATATTGCTCCAAGACCTCCTTTTTGTTCTCCTTAAGATTTTAACTAAATGAAAGATATAAACATAGGCACCCGTTTAAAGCCATAGGTAAACGGCCACAATTCTTCCCTGCAAAGGTAATGAGCAAGCATAATTTTTTAGGCTCTGTCAAGTGTAACATCAGATCATGAAATACACTATCTAGACAAAAATTCTACTGTATGTTCATTGGAAGAGAGCTGTAATCATCCCCGAGATTCATGAACAATCGGGCAGGCTTTGTGAAGCTTATACAATGCTTACGTGTTAGCTGGAAGAGCAGTAACACTAATCACATATGCATGCTGCTCATCAGGCTTACACAAATACAAACACATTTTTGTCGCCTGAGCAACAGTGTTGCTGGCCACAAAAACATGTTGAGCAGCATGAGCACACCCAGCAAACAAACAAGCTTGCCTAAGGGGCAAACCTTTTAAGTGTGCTTACATGGGCAGCTTGAACAGCAACACAGGGAAAATAATGCAAGCTATACCAGGCAGGGAAAGTGTACTGAGTGCAATGTGCATATAAATGAGACATAGGAATACTGAAATAAGTAAGCGGCAGGGTAGAAGGCAAGGGCAACTATAATAGATGGGTTACCAGGCATGGAAAGTGTACTAAGGACAATGTGCACAAAAATCAAAGAGATGTATACAGAAATATGTAAGAGGGGAGGGCAAATTTTCAAATTGTAGTAAGATCATTTATCTAAAGGTGCTTATGTTACAAATACACTTTTGTAATGATAAAATTGTGCATTATGCATGTCATAATACTTAATTGTGGTCACACTCCCTGAGCAAATACAGGTAAATAAAAGCAGACATGATATTATAGGATGTGAAAGTTACAGAAATTAACATTGTAACATAATGGATTATATGGAATATGAATGTCATTAACGTGCTGAATTGAGATGGCAGTTAACAAGGACAGTGAATACATTCTGGATATTTGCATAGTGTATATTTCAGCAATATAACACTTTTGGAAAATACAAATGTCTCAAAAGTCACAATTGCCTTTTGTTACAATCCAACCTATACCATCAATGTTGACACTGAGCTATGTAGTTACTTTGTACACCACAGAAGTAGGCATAACACATGTCGGAGGAGGATTAGCCTTGAAGGGGATTATGCATGTCAGTATTCTAATGGTTATGCAGAGTGTGACATACATAATACAGTTGCGTAATGCACTCCTGCCGGACATAGTTATTGTGCAGACAGAAAAGAACTGATGCAAACACGACACTTTGATGTGATATATTCCACAGAGCTGTGTATTGTTGGCATCTGCCACATGAGGTAGCAATGCATATTGTCACAAACAACTGAAATGAGGGTGTGAATGAAGGAAGGATCTTCGGTAATGAATGTCATATCAGCATGTCAGACTGATGGCAATTAAGTGAGTATGCTCATGTGTTCACAATTGTGATCAGTCCTACATCAATGTTCCTTGGCCAAGGAAGGTTACTTTGTATATTTGTACATATATCACCCAAGAACTGGAGCACAGTTGTATACAACACAGTACTCAATGCATGTACCATAGTAGACGTCTTACGATGACATTGGCAGAACATATGTTTATTGCCATGAACTACAAAGCTACATTCACATGTGTTTGTGCAACATATCAAGGGATAAGACTGGCATGATGTAATTGTTGTGTGATGTCAGTATGTTCACACTAATAACTAGCAATATAGCTATTAATCACATGTACCACAATGAAACTGATATCATAGCTTTAGAACTCCACCTATGTGAAGTCATCCAATCAGCTGTACTTTATTTGCCCATAATGTGCATCTGCAAAAAATGGATGTGGGAGGTCTTTGCCACTCTATATGTATATAATGTAATTGAGGGGATGTCATTCCTGCAGAACTGTTAAGGACACAAATGCTTACAGTCACTCCAGGCTGGTTTGGAACACTTGCCTAAGTGCTGAGAAAATCAACACCATAGTCGGATCAATATATGTGCCATGGTATAAGTGCATTGCCAATTGTCATATGTGTGGTTATGTGAAACATTACATCATGTGCATGAATCAAGGAATGTGTTCCTGTAATTACTTAGAAATAATCTTGCTGTATATCAGACAACACTGCCTGATGCTAGGTATACCAAAACACACCTGTGGCCCCCTCCTGCTGTCACTGTGACAATAGAACAATTTTGTATAATGTGCATATAATCCTGTATTGGAACACATGCCTTACTTAGGTAACAGCATACATTACATTGACACATATACTCAGTCCTGAGGAGGTGTGTCACTATAACTGGTAAGGAAGGATGATGTATTCAAATGACAGCATCAGTCTTCAATACAGCCTTTCAAAGGGATATTTAGAATAAACACTTGTAAGAGGAAACAGCATCTACACATGAACATAGCACATGTAGATGACAGCACTGATAACAACATGTACATTGACTGTAAAGAGTGACATCGGGATTTGAAGTATACTCCTAACATCACAAACTAATGACAGCACAATTTGAGATTTATTTTACAACTATGACACTACACATTTCAGTGGATAACATCACCATTATTTATTACCTTGATGTTTCTGCTGAAAAGTGGTTGCACATCACAAGCACACTGTACAGATACACATTTTGTTTGCAGCTTATTCTGCACAGTAACAGGAAGAAACACACACACAATCATTCTTGTCTTCGAACTCCCTATCTATTGACTGACACAATCTACACATAAGTGTATTAGATGCACACAATCTGCACGCAACTGTATTATACACACATATCACAGCAGAAGTCAGATTGCATGTGAGCCGTACTATATATTTGAAAGGACAGCATCAGATGTGTCATATAAAAGAGATGTGTGTGCAAAAATGACTTCCACAGCTATGTGGGATTCTAAATGTTGTTAATACTAAGAGGTGTAAGACACTCCTGCATCTGTTTACATTCACACACACACACACACACACACACACACACACACACACACACACACACTCGGGAGAGTCTGACTGCTGTATTCAAGCTCCCTGCCAGTGTATTATAGGGACTTGTTACAGGAGATGGCTTGCTTTCATGGTGTGAGAGTGCATTATTGAAATGATCTCATCAGTGTGTTGTAGACTGTATGCATTTTGTGGACAGAATGAAAAGGGATGTGGGATTTGTCTGACCAGGTAAATGTTTTCACCAGTAGGAGTCAAATGAGCACACCTGTTGAATTAATCTTCCACTGATGCTATGGTCCCACCATTACACACATAAGTTGACTGTTGTAAGATTTGAACTCCTTACCTACCTAGTTACACAATCTAGAGGACAAAAAATGTAATGCAAGTACCATCGCAGAAATATGACTTTTACAGTGTGAGAGTACACTTTATAGGGGATGTCATCAGCATTGTGTTGCATAGAAGATGATGTTGGGAGAAGGGTCTGACACTGATGTGGACTCACCCTGCAGTGTAAATGTTTCTCCGGACTACTAGTTTGTCTAGTGAGGCCAGCAATATGTAAGATCCTATCTACACAACTCTATACATAACCTACATACAAGCACAACGTGACTGCTGTGAGATTAGAACTCCCTACCTTTCTAGTTACACAATCTAGAGGACACAGTACTTAACACATACATCACTGAAGTCTATCTTCTACAGTGTGATAGTGCAGTATAGATTAGATAATTTTCTCAATTTGTGTCAGTGAAGATATTGTGATCTTTACATTTTTGTGTAAAGTCATATTTGTTAATATATAAGAGTAAGTGAAATCTTATGATCAATAATACATATTGCTGACGTAGGTCATCTATGCTGTTATTAATGTACATTACAAAAATGAGACTGATATGTAGCTGTGTTGTGTACATGAGACATGCACACACTTGTGAATCACAGGATGGGCAATGAAGCAGTCATTGATCACCAGGTTATGATGATGGTATGTAAACCTTAATAAATGCTTCTGATATTAGCAATGGTATCTGCTCATGCATGGGCAATGAACACTGTCAATACAAAACAATTCTTAATGTTCCAATGCAGTAGACCTAAGAGTTGATGAAGTAAGTGTGGCAAGGCTCTGTGTGGTTGTATATCATTTGTAAGTGTAAGTGTAGTGCAGACATAACTGTCTGAACTGGTCAGTCAAATACACAGTTCACTGCAGTTCACTTGAGTACATTAAACAATTTCCAAGTAATTAAGTAATACACTCCAGAAGCAATACTAATTTTTGTTCAAAAACTCTTCCTAAAGCACAATGCTGAGAAACATATTTGCGCTGATGTTTGGCAAACTATTAGTGTATGTGTGATTATACTTTGAGGTGTTGAAATTGCAATATATAGTAGCAGTGTTCAATGGTGTTTAGTGGTACTCTCTCCCAACCTTTGTGCAAATAAGGAGCAGGGAGAAAATGTTGTGACTGTGATTAAATGTAGAATAGATCTTTTTATGTGAACATATTGCATATATACACTTTGCATGTTGGAGTCTACCTGTCACATGTTCTGTCCCAAGCTTAATTCAAAAATGAATTGTTGTGCTTGCCTTCCCTGTTTGTAAGATGTTAGTCGTTGAGCGAACAGGATTCACTGTTAAAGGAAAAGAGTGAAAAATTTAATTGCATTACCTGTGTGTAGTGCAAACATGTTTAGCAGTCATGAGTGGCTGTCAGCACTCTGGACAGTACTGCATGGAGAAATCTACCTGTCACCTAGTTTTCTCTGTGGCACCAGGTGTAAGCTCAGTGAGCTACACAAAAACACAGAGTTGAAACAAGGTTTGAGTCCAGTCTGCATATCATTTTACAAAAGGTGTCGGAATATGATTATCATAATTAATTTTGATCATTGACTGTAAGACAACATGGGAATGAGTATCCTAAATGTAGTTGTCTCATTTATTCAGTGATTCCTTGTGCTTGGCTTGGATACCTGTGCTTACAAGACTTGGATTCCTTCTAAAATCATCTGGCCTACAAAGCTGATATAAGTATATTTTTTGTACTTGCTCTATGTTTTTCAGTGATATTTAACACTTCTGTGCTGCATTTATTTACTTGGTTGAATGCATCACTGTTTTTCAGCCTGCACTTGTTAAAGAAACTCCATCTGTTTGTTACTGTACTGCTCTTAGGATGTTTTAACAATATTCTGGTATTTCCTAACCTCCTGTGAAACTGCAAAAGCTGTTATGAGTGACTCTGCCAAAATATTTCTAAGTTTGCAAAGTTTTTGAGTTGTAAATATTTCTCAGGGTTACTGAACTTATTCCAAGGATTCCTGATATTGCAGGAATTTTTACTTCTGTTGTAAAGCATTTATTACTGCGTTTGAGCTCAAAGCCAGTTTGTTTTACATTTGGAAGGGTTCTTTTGCATGCTGGTGGGAGCAGAAAGCTAAATTCAACCCATCCAAGGTGGGAACTACTGGTCAATAGCTTATTGTGTTTTTACCTGACTGGCCTGAGGGTTTAACTTTATAAAAATATTTCATCCTGCTTATATAAAAGCCTCTCACAAATGTGGTCCCCAGTGCTTGCATATAAGCAAACCTCTACAGTTTAAAATCCTTTATAGGATATGCTTTCCATATCTCCCACTGTTCACAGCTGCTCAAAGAGCTGCCAGTTTATGCAGAGAGTGGCACCACTGCAGGTCATCTATTAGGATACTAATAAACACTCTCACATTGACATTTAAATGACTCTCCCTTACTCCTTCCTATCTAAAAATTGTGTTTGCTTGCCTTACATAGCATAGGCTAGATTTAGACCTGATAAATCTAGGCTGTTTGGTATCACTGTGCTCTTAGACCAGCTTCCCTTCACCCATGAAGCAGAAGTGTGCAGCTCAGGACCCATCTGAGTTGGGGATTGCTGGACAAAGGTTCAGTTTGGGGTTTTCCCATTGGTAGTTGTGTTAAAACTGTTTAAATTTGCCTGTATATAAGCCTTGCATTTGTGCGGGTTTTCACTCAGTTTACAGGTACTGCTCAATATTTGGCAACTTTAGCGAGAGGTCTGGAGTGCATCTGCACTGAAATCCAAAGCATCCACTGAAAAAAAATAAGTATATTTTTACCCAGCACTGTACTTTGTTAACTGTATTTAATTAAATTACTGCCTTATTTTTGCTGTTGTTGCTGACTAAGTCCAGCTAGCCCACTTTCTTCCCAAATACCACATTCATAAAAATCCTGCCACATTGGATGGGCAGTTTCCCATCATTTCACCTGCCATCTTGATTGATATGGACATCTTGAGACAATGTAGCAATTGCTTCATGTATACTAACAACCATTTACTCCTAAAGCAAACTAACACCCTATATGAGAGATGCAAATACACTGTGGAATTGGAGTCAATTCTCTCACATAAAAACAAACTAGACATCAAATAGGTTGTCAGCACGCATGCTTCACCTCTCATGCAAACCTCACCTCTCACTAAAAATAAGGTCATGAGACATAAACCCTCATATGTGGAGGTACTCACTAAAAGCCTTCCAAAAGAGCAGATACCTTCCAAATGCACACCACCTGCACTAACCACTAAGCATAAAGAAACTACTACATATACATCCATGTCTCAACAAATAAGGCCCTAAGGCAAATCACATAAAATGCCTTGGTCATAGATGATTCCATAGTGAGACACACTTGCCCCCCTCACCAGACTGGACAAGGAGGTCACAATCAGTTGCTGATCAGGTGCCAAGATCCAACAAATCATGCATGCGCTCAAGTCACTCAAAAGCAAGTACTGTTATGACTCAGTCATAGTCCATGTTGGAGTGAATGACTTGAGACATACCCCTCTAGACTATATGAAGAGAGACATGACAGAACTCTCTGATTATGTGTCCCAGACAGGTATGCCCCTGTTCCTAAGCAGTATACTCCCATCACCCAGGATGATGCCACAATATAAACAAAAAGTGATTGACTCCAACAATTGGCTCAGCTTCTGGTGTAAGTCCTAGGGGAACCAGTATATGTAAGCCAGGGAAGATATGGTAAACAGACCCCACTGCTTTGCTAGAGATGTCTGTACCTACCCCCCCTAGGCTTTTGGATACTGGCAAAGACCTTTGCCTCCCCATAGTGCCTTTTTTTAGGCAATGTCAAAACAACAAATTTTCCAATGTATCAAAATCTAATCGAGGCAAACTCAGGGTCATGCTACTTAATGCCAGGCATTTAAAAACAAAACCGCACTACCTGGAAGCACTCCTCAACTTGGAGGATGCTGACATCTGTGCAGTTACCAAGACATGGTTCAAGGCCACTGAGAGCAACGCAGCCATGCAAGGCTTCAATGCCTTCCACACATTCAGGCCTCAAATCAGCATGAAGGAACCAAAGGTGGAGGTGTATCTATCTCCATTAAAACCAAATACACTTTGAGACTGGTCAAACAACACAACACTCTCGAGCTACTTCATGTCCAATTAACTATTGGGAAAGCACTTTACCACATCAGATACCACAAATCCCCCACCATGAACCAGGATAACCACACTGCCTATCTCAATTTAATGGAATCCATCACCATACAGCTCACCACCATAGTCATGGGAGATTTCAACTATGCTTCAATAGACTGGGGAACATACATTAGCAAATCCATGCTCCCCCAGAGGTTTCTTGGCTTTATTAACACAAGTGTTCTGGAACAGATAGCATGCACCTCCACTAGAGGCTCTAATGTTCTGGACATAGCACTCACCAACATGGGGGGAGGTGGCCACTGTACTTCCCCATGTGTGATACCTTCCCTGACTAGGTCAGACCACAAATCAGCCTCATTTGAAGTAACTACTGGAATTGACACCCTCACAAAAACAACAATTTTCAAAAACTTTACCAAAGTTAACTACAGTACACTAAGCAATGGTATAACAAGCTTCATGCTACCCACAATCACAGACACCAATGATCACTATTCAGAAGTATATGTAAATGCCCTGTACAAACACTTAAGGACTGCATAAACTCTGTTGTACCTGATTAGATCAAAACCAGGTCTTCCCATAAAAGCAAGCCATCATGATGGACTTCAAGTGTAAACAGATTATATAACAAGAAGAAGAAACTGCTGTCCAAATGTAAGAGGGATAGCACTCTGCAGAGGAACAGTTCCCTCCAAAGCCTAAACAGGAAAATCAGAAATCTTGTAAAGCCTTCTAAAGCAAATTACAAACCTAAAATGATATGCCTAACCAAGGATAATCATAAGGCATTCTTTACCTATGTCTGAAGTCTAAAAGGGAATGCCTAGCTATGTGCTGAACTGGTTGTAGATGGGATCAGTCATACTACATCAGAAGATATTGCCAACCTGCTAGCTGACAGATTCAGCACAAACTTCACCCCCCCCCCATCACCACCTACCATATCCCAAAACATACCTGACGCCACCTCTCTGCCTAGTATCTCTATAGAATAGGTCATCTCTGCACTTGCCTAGGCCAAAAATACAGCCTCAATGAGACTTGATAATATTCCAGGCTGTTTACTAAACAATCTAAAATAAGACCTAGTGGACCCACGTTACATTCTCTTTAATCATAGTTTCAGAACTAGCTATGTTCCTGCAGAATGGAGAACAGCAGCAGTAATCCCCCTGCACAAAGATCAAAAATCAACTGACCCTGGGAACTATAGACCCAAAAGTCTAACCAGCCTCATCTACAAGGCTATGGAAAGAATTATCATGGGCCTTATCAACAAGGGCATAAGCAACCTCCAAATGCTACACCCAACCCAGTTTGGCTTCATTAAGGGTAGATCATGCTTATTACACCTGGTAGACTTCTTTGAGAATGTCACCAAAGCCATGAATGAAGGTAAGACAGTGCACACAACCTATCTCGACCTTGCCAAGGCTTTTGACACAATTCCCCACAATAGCATCAAGAAACTCTCCCAGATAGAGATTAACCCTTATGTTACTAGATGGGTAGCCAATTGGCTCACCAACAGAACACATTCTGTCAAACTTGGTGACTCCACCTCCACCAGTAGACCCATCACCAGTGGAGTACCACAGGAGTCTGTGCAGGGTCCCTTACTGTTTGTCATCTATTTCTCAGAAGTCCAAAGTCTTTGGCTCACCAAGTTCGCTGATGATTGCAAACTGGGAGCAATCGAGTACTCCAGTGATGTCAACATATTACAAGAAGGGCTAACACAAACAAATGATTGGTGCCAAAGCCATGGTCTAAAAATAAATGCAAAAAATGCATTATTATTCCCCTTAGCAAAACAGAATTCCCTACAAATAACAATATTGACAGCACCCCATGAGTTCCAAACTAGTGGGGTAAGACGTGGGAACACAGGTTGATAGCAATCTGAACTTTGACCACCAAGTTTCCACATCGGTAAGGAAAGCCTTCTACACAGGGCACATCATAAGCAAAGAAATAGCATTCAGGTCAAGGGATGTTATAACTTCACTATACTCGACTCTCATCAGACCACTAATGGAGTATAATGTACCATTTTGCATATACCTCACCAGACATCTGCAGCAGGTGGAAAGACCTTAGAAGTTTCTCACTAAGAAAATACAGGGACTCCCAACCTACATGGAGAGGCTGAAATCCATGTCACTTTATTCTGTATGATATAGGTTGCTGAGAGGTGACTTGTGCCTGCCTGGCCTATAGGGCAATCTCCAACACTGCCCTAATGGAAATGCTGCACATCTACAAGTCAAACGGCTCAGAAGTCACTTACTCTAGGGATCTCAACCTAGCTTGTGGCATTAATAGATCATGCTGAAGAGACAGATGTGTCTCCCAGAGACTGCTGCTTCTCTGGAATAGAATCCCTGTTCATATAAAACAGAGCTCCTCATTGACCCTATTCAAATGCAACCTAGATAATTGGATGGGAGACTGCAAATTCACCCCCGGGGTGGCACCCAGGTCCCTCATGGACAGGGATAGCCAGTGTTGATCACAGACCCACTCTGTTCATGAATTCATTCTGTGAACTACCCAAAAAACAACAGATGGGGATACTTGAGATTAACATGGCTGGGCTTGTAAAGGCTTTGGGACCACTAGCCTAGTAACCTCCTATGAGCCTAAATATGTTGACTACCCAAATGGTTTCAGTATGTTCAATAAAAGCATTAAGTAGTCAGCAGTGTGCATTGCACTTGTATCAATTGTAGCCTCCCTTACACTTTACCTGATATCCGGCAGCCTGGTACATATGGAAGAGTAACTGTATCATAGTTTATAACCCTAACTCTGTTTTAGTATACTGTAGTAGATGTATTGGTATTTGCACTAATCTAACCACAGCAGTGTGGTTTAAGGGAAAAGCTAACTACATTTTGCTACAATACTTGAAATGCCATTTAGCATCACATAGTACACTTGCTTCTTGCCAAGCCTTGTGCAATTGCTGAATACTATATAACTGATAAACCAGAAGGGGGTTAGACAGATACATAGGCAACACATACACAGGGAAGAGATGTGTAGAAAGATGCAGTAAGAGTTTCACCTACTGCTGGATTAGAACCCTTGTCAAGAAGAAATATTAAGCTTATAGACCTGATCATTATCTTGGCACAACACAAAAGGAATCCTATGTCACATGTGTCAAAATCACACTATTGAAGGGACAGTGATAACCTACTGAGCCAATGTAAGCTGTAGGTATTAGCCTTCAGCAAAGTAATGACAGCATGAAAATGCATTAAAATGAAATTTACATCCATCAGCCTAATTAATAGTCAACAGTACAAAGGTATGAGACAGAAAGGATGAAGCTAGAGATAAATGGACAAGAGACATATCAAAAGTTGATGTTATGGGTCATAAATGCACATTTTTATGGTGTGTCTTCATTATTCATCTGTCAAGCTCTGTATCATTAACTGATGGCTCTGGGGATGAAGAAGTTGTTGGACAGGCAAAACCTGAATTAGACATGAGTAGAATAAGGGTGGTTTACTATGTCCTCCTTATAGACATGGATGTATTTGCAAATGACTTTTTGCAACAGTATTCAAAATCTGTTCATTAAAGGTCATAACTGGATACAAAATAAGAGGTATGTCATGAAACATCTCATAAAAGTATAATATTGCAGTAAGAAATAATGTGCCATACACTTGGCATTGAATCCTTGAAACTATAGCCAAAAAGCAATCATCAGACAAGTGATTTATGTCAGCAATCCACAGAGGGAGTTGAACTTGGTTACTTCTAGTAGTCAAAGAACTGTTAGAGTAACTATTGCCAAGTATTATCTTTATTCTGCTTTACTCTTTATTCCAATAGCACAACATGTTTAAGCACCTTTGTGTGAGGATAAACGGGCTACTGTGGGTGATGGCAACAACTGACCAGATTTTACTGTAGGACATTAACAGCCATTCACTGTCACTTGGCATCGGTGCACAATGCCAAACTCCATGGAAATGCTGAGGATAAAAGGTCAAGGCCTTCTTATGGGCCATTTCTGACTATGTCTGTTGTGTGTGATAATGTTTTTTTGACCAGATTAACTCATTCACTCCAATGGAGCTCAGAAAGTTTGCACTATAACTTCCAATGGGCGGAGCCTAAGCCTTTTGACAGAATCAAATTATGTCTTCACATTTCAAACAAATGCTCAGATCTCTGGAACCATAGGGGCTATGAAAGAAGTATAAATGGCAAAGTCTTCAGCGCAAACTATTTTTATAGTGGTAGTATTCTTTAGGTTCTAGGCCTTAAAAAGAATTTTATAAGTTACAGTAATCACAGTCCCCCGGATTTACTAATCTTCCGTGCAGGACTAGCCTAGTCCTGCATGGAAGCGACCGTTTAGGAACAGGACAGCACCGCACCATGCATATTAATGAGGCACGCTACTTGAGCTCCTAGGCTGATATGGAGCATGTAAGAGTGCAGGGGGTGTGTCTGAGACCAGAGCTCTCAGAATAAACACACCCCCACAATGTAGAACAGCAGAAAGGGGTATGCAATGAGCGAGACCGCTCACAGGTGACCGCATATCCCTACTAACAGTTCCCCTTGTGTACAATAGCAACAGCATATATAAAAAAAAATGAAGAAACCCTTTTATTTTATTTTTTTAAATCTGATTAAAGCTAACCGTAGGTGTGTGGGTGTGCCCATCGCTTAGCTACAGTTAATGCAGCTTAAATGGCTGAAGAGGATAACAAGGAAGGTATATGTAAATGAAGCAGCATAGCAATAGTGTATTGGGCAGAGCAGGCAGTCCCAGTTCGAGTCCCACTGCAGCATATTCCATTTTACATGGCAAAGCACATTCTGACCAATATTTTTGTTGCATAACCCACTAAATAACATATTTATGAACTGGAGTACTGCAGTAAATGCACATATGAGGTGTCAGTGTCATAATGAATAAGGCACTAGTAAGCAGGTTGAAGCACAAATAAGCAGTAGTAAGCATATTTAAGCACTAGTAAGCGGGCTTAAGCCCGTTTTTGTGGCAGGAAGCAATGCCCACACTAGCTAAGCAATTCTGAAGCGAACTCTCTGTAAGCAGGTGTAACAGCAAGTTAGTAGTGCTTACCGTCGTGCAAACTCACTTACAACTGCTCAAAAGTGCCTTAATCACTCTGTATCCAACGACCCTTGTTTTGCCCATCAACAAAATAAACAGTCATGCAGGTCTCGAACCCAGGACCCTACACACCATAGTCACAGTAGGTAACCACCAAGCCATCACAGAAGTACAGACAAATGAGGTATCAGCAAACAAGTCCTCACCGTAGTATATCCAAACTGATCCTGTGAAAGGAATCAGTATACAGTCATATGTTCCATAACCCACTACATAACATAAATATGTAAACTGGAGTACAGCAGTAAGCCAAGAAGTGAGGTGTAATTGTAACAGAGTGTTAAAGTCCCCAATGAAACACAAGGATCCCACAGAGTGTACGTACACATTAATCATGGATACCAGGCATACATACAATGTGTAATGATTAATAAGTCAATGCCAAAAATGCATTATAATGCAAAATCTAATGTAAGCAATGCTAAGCATTGCACAGGCCAGCTTAGGAGGTGTAAGCAATGTGTAGACAAGCTAACTCATTGTGCCCAGTGGTATACCCCTTTAAACAATGCCAACCCTAGGTAAGCAGGTTTGTCCATAGCTTAGCCTTTTCAAAACTGGCCAATCACAGAAAAGTGTGGGAAATCGGCCCTACTTACACCCAAGAGGCAGGAATACATCTCATAACTAGTTGTAGCTTCCCCTTGCAGGCACTATGGCAGTAAGGGGAGAAGGTGTGCGCTTCTGGGTGCAGTGTTGGTGCATCCAGGAGTCCAAGGTCATGGCAGGACTCCTAGTCAAAGACCTGGATCAGAGACTGCTGCAGGGCCAGTACCAGGGCTCCCAATATTTGGTGGAGGCCTTGGACTGTCTCGTCCATGACCTCACCAGTGCCACTGGCATACCCCGAACTGGTGAGCAGGTCAGGCACCACTATGCCAACCTGAAGTGGTGTAAGGGGGACCTCCCGGAGGATTGGCGCCAAGAGGCTAGAGCATTAGAGAATGTTCCAGCCATGTGTAAGCATCACCCAAGTATGTGTGTAATAATTGCCAGCTCAGGTATATCATGGATAGGTATGGCTAAATATTCCTCTTATGTCCCCCACAGCTGCAATGGAGTGGGCCGCGAATCAGGAGGCCCACATCAGTCACCTGGCTAGGTTGCGATGTGAGGCAGGTCAGTAATACTCATGCATATACTGTCATAGGAAATAAAAATAAAAGTAGTAGTAAATTAATTGCTTATATAAAACCTGTATTGTTCAAGGCAAGTACTGCATACACTAGGGAATATGGCAGGAAGAGTCTCATATTGTTTGTAAGTCAATAAAAGTGTAATACCCTGACAAAACAGGTTTAACTGCTGGACTGCATGTTTATATCCTGGTATGATACAATAATGTAGATATGCAATCATGTAATAGTACTGTAGTATTGTTACCCACACCATGCACCATAAATTGAATGTGTAACAATGCCTATATATGACAGGTGTAATCCCCAGAGACCATTTAGTACAACTGAGAGACACAAACAGGGAAAATTCAGACAACAAAAATGGAATAGCACATGCAAGTGAGATGTGAACTGTTGTTTTTTTAGCACACACAGCCACCGTTCACATCCTGTCAGTGGTAGCAGTAGAATACAGAATCATACCCCACAACTGTACAGATATGTCCAGAATGTCAATTAAAGTGGCCCATATATGTTGCCTATTAACCTGTCCCCCTGGGAAATCAGTGGGATGATCCGAGACATATAGTCAGCTAACAGGAAATACAACTGATTGACACACAGCTATGAGAACAAAGCTGGCACTCAAGCAACTCCCCAAAACTATATGTGACTAACAAGCCACGTATCGGTATAAGCAAATGCCGTTTTTTTATTAAGCAGACAGTTTTTAGAAAGTACACATTAGTGCATGTTTTCTAGATTTGTTGTTGTATGTTTTTTTAGATATAGAAGCATCCCTTTAACAAAGATAATTACTTAATTGAATAATTAAATAAGGAAGGTATGCTAGTATAAAGATGCTGTGTTTATGATGTATGTTGTCTGAAGAAGGGGAGGCATTGACCTCGCCGAAAGCACTTATTAAATTTGTTTTAAAATATCTACACATCCTGTTGGAATTATTCTCAGCTGTAGCTCTTGCTGGTTGGAATTTTTAACAGTTTTTAACTTTTCGTATTTTGTACGTGTAACAAGCCACGTATGTCCTATTTACACCCCGACTTGTCAAGCTGCGGTCAGACTGTGTACAGTAACAGAGTGAAATGTTTGTGCATAATAGTAATGTGAGATCTTGTACTGTGTGTGGGAACGTTCAGGTATTGCTAATAAACATTCCTCCCACAGGTCTGTCAGATACCAACACTGTGGCCAGAAATACAAGAATGATATGCATTTGCTCTGAATAATGAGGTATTACACATCACTGTCACCCACACTGTCCTAAAACATATAATGGCCTAAGAAATCTGTATATGAGTGTTGTAATACAATGTCAGAATGCATAAGGACAGGAGATTAATAAGACAGAAAGCAGATTGGAGATATACAGCAATATCTATATAGCAGACACAACTGTGATGGACAGTGTTTAAGTTGTAGCAGACACAGCAATGGTCTGAATCCTGGGAGTGGAATTAGACTGCATACAGATTCATACCCCACAACTGCACAGATGAGGCCAGAATGTCCAGTATATGTGCCCATCTCTGCTGGCTGTCCCCCTGACCCCCTGGTAAGTCTGTGGGATGATCCCAGATATGTAGCCAGCAAACAGAGAATACAAGTGATTGCCAAACATTATGAGAACAAACCTGTCACGGTAGCAACCCCTGAAACTGTTAGGAGAGTAATATTTCAAGTATGTCCTACCTATATTCCCATGTTGTCAAGCTGTGACCAGAGTGTGCACAGTAACAGAGTGAGATGTATGTGCATCATACTAATGTGTAATCCAAAACTATGTGGCAACAGCCAGGTAGTGCTAACAAACATTGCTCCCACAGGTACGTTGAATACGAACACTGTGCTGATAAATACAGACCATTATAACCTCTACTGGTACTGTTCACTCTGGTAATGAAGGGAATTGTGAGTGTTGCATTTTTTCTGAATAATAAAGTATCACTGGTCACTGTCACCCACACTGTGCTACATAATATAACTGTGTAGGAAAGCATGTATATGTGTGTGTCAGGTCACTAAAGGTGGAAGAGGGCAATATTCTAGATATGTCCCGGCACACCAGCATGTGGTCAACACATGGCCTGAGTCTGTGCAGAAAGAGTTTGATAGCTATGTGCAAGACAACCTGGAATCTGGGAGTATTTGTAGAAACAGTTAGTGTTAGCAAATATTCCCTCCACAGGTATACCAGGTAAGAGGTGTATACTGCAGGTAAATCTGGTTCATGTGTAATGATGATGACAGCCATAACACTGACCAAGCTAAGGCTATAGGGTAGTGTAGTAAGACTTGTAAGGTACAGATAACAGCACTGACTAGGAAAGTAATGTGGACTACATGAATATACTAGTTGTTAATTGACATCTTTCACCCCCCCACCATATCTCCAACAATAATCAACATAACCCACCCCAAATGGTATGTAATGACTTTGATAATGTCCATTTGTTTGATAAATATTTTCATGGCTCCAATGCATGTGCTAAATTGAATAATTCCAACATTGGTGGCATGGTGCCATCAATGTACCTGCATGCTGTTCTTATTACCACTGTGGTCTCATATATGCATGTGTTCTGTTTGCTAAGCAACTGTTCCATATCTGGTGTCTGGGTTAATGGGAATATCTATGCATGCTGTTATACCTAACCCTGGAATGTGCTGACTATTACAAACCCACAAATGATGATGTAATCTAAACACTATAGCATGCTTGGCAAGGCCGGTCCCAGCGGACCCACCTGTCCCACCTCAGCTGGCCATGGCACTGGGCACCAGCATGTCTGGGGCCCAACCTAGGATCCCCCTGACCGTTGGTCTTGCACCACCTTCAGGTGGAACCACCTTAGGGGATGGGGCTCATCCCCCCTGGGAGTGGGTGTGGACAGGCACCTGTCACCCATCGCCAGGTCAGGGTCATGGTGTGTAGAGCGATCAATGAGCAGTTTGTTGATGTTCTACACCAGTTTGAGGGCCATGTGTTGAGATTAGAGAGTCAGCCTAGCTCTGCAACTCAGCCCGCAGCACAGCCACCTTCAGGGCTGTGAAGGTGCAGTGGTGACTGCCCATGGGTGGAGACCTCAGTCCCACTGTTACCACTAGGGGAATTGTGGGCTTCGATATCCCAACACCCCTTCCCATCAAAGTGTTTACCCCCACATGTGTCATATGCTGCCACTGTATGCATATTATTTGTCTTGTCTGTTAACCTACCCAACCTACCTCCCCAAATATACCTACTACCCCTCTCCAACATCCCACTCTCACCTGAAAAAAAAAGGGCAATCTGTTCCCACAAAAAAATCTCACCCCATAAATAGCTGTCCATTTCGCACACATGTCCACTGGACAAATGTAATCCAGTCTAATTGGCATCACAGCTTATTATTGTTGTCCTTAAACCTCTCCCAGGAATTTGAGTGTCCAAATCTACATTGAAATGCAGTGTGTATGCACAGCTGTTGCTGTAGAAGAAATGGGCAGCTATGGACCTTCCCTACACCCTTCCCGCACATCCCTAGCTATTTTCCCTACTCTCTTTCCCACTTTATGCCCCATTTTTCACCACTTTCCTATCAACCCCTTTTTCTTTTCTTTTAAAGAAATTAGTATGGGGGTAAGTGCCAGTAAGCTCTTTTAAGCAGCAGTAAGTGGGTTTAAGCCTGTTTGCACAGGGATAAGCAATACCTACACAAGTTAAGCAATTTAGAAGCTGAGTATAAGAAACTGTAATTGGAAGTTAGCAGTGCTTACATCCACGCAAACCTGCTCAAACCAGCTTATGACTGCTTTAAAGTGCCTTAATCTCTCTGTATCGAACGGCCCATGTTCTGCCCAGCAACAAAATAAAAGGCTTAAACCCAGGACGCTGCACAGCATAGATAAAAGTGACTTATCACTAAGCCATGCCAGATATGCATAAATCTGATATTTGCAGAAACATATCATCCAGCCCAGTCATGCAACAGTACAGATAATGTATTCCAACATGCAGATGTATGCATGCATGTAAATATATTAATATTTAAACAGATACAACGTATCTATATATATATGTATATATATATATATATATATATATATATATATATATATATATATCTTTAGAAATATATACGTATATATATAAATATATATGAGCGGTGGTGGTGCTGCGGTAGCGTTGTCGCCTCACAGTTAGACATTGCCCATTCGATTCTCAGTTAGAGTGTCTTCTGTGTGGTGACATGCATGAATGGGTGTTCCTTCACTGAAGGTTGTGCTTTAGGCACGGCAAGCCAGTACGTAAAAATCTACTGCCAATCATTAGCGGACCGGAGTTTCGCTGTGGCGACCCCTAACCGGGAAAAGCCGAAAGACACAAACAAACAAACATATGTACATGCAAGTGCCTACATCAACGCACATATATGTCTATACCTATATGTCTACATATACACAACATGTTACATATATGTACGCAGATAAATATCTATGTAGGTATATATGGACATAGTTATATATATGCAAGCAGATATATATATATATATATATATATATATATATATATATATATATATATAGGTATATATGGCCATACATCTGTAGATAGCAATGGTAGATTCACTAAAACATATATGTCCACATGCACCATTAATGGGGTTGAGAGGCCCCAAACAATATATGTCTTGTATGAATAGGCATACCACTCCCCACAGCCAAACACATCCACCCTGCAATACACTACCAAGTGTTGCAGATCCCATAACCAGGACCTGACACGACATGGGCACAAGATGTTAACAGTACTACATCCCATATGTATGATGTCACGCTGGTATTGGTAACATGATGTCAGGCTGGTATTGGTAACATATCATGCAGTACAGTCTGGCTCCCATAGGAAATGTAAAATGTGGAAGCTATCAACATCCCCAGGATACATATACACAGACACATATATGCAGATACAGATACACACACACACACACACACATATATATATATATATATATATATATATATATATATATATATATATATATATATATACACACACACACATATATATATATGTATATATATATATATATATATATATATATATATATATATACATATACATACATACATATATATAGATCTACATACTACACATACACACACAGATATGTACAGTAAGATACATATGTAGAAGGCGCACACAATATGGAACAGCCACTATGCCTACAGTTAACACCTTAACAACTGGGCACTGAATGGGCCACCCATACAAATGACAATTGTTGCCTGCAACATATACCCACAGAAAGGTCATAGGAAGAAACACCACACACAGGTTTGCAGAAATGTAAAATCTTTATTTGTGTACTATTACATTTCTGTATGCCATGTCATACAGCTGTTCAGACACTGACATCCATATAAACAGAGTAATGCAACTGTGAAACAGTTATACTAATACAGTAGTCTGGAAAGGTTCACAGTTGCTGCTGTCCAGGCCAGACCCTTCAAATTGTACAATAGTAAAGACAGACTGGGCCACAGGATACCAAACAATCAACAGTAAGTAATGCAGGTGTATAGTTCAGCAACCTCTAGCTACACTATGTACAAAATCACTAGGTGGTAAAGACTTCAGTTGACCAAATGGGATGTAACTGTTACATAACAATGCATAACTGACACCATCACAAGCACACTGACAAACAGAACAGTCTGTATGGCAGGAGGCAGTAGGCCTGCATTATCCCAGTTTATGTAAGTAATGTAAATATAGGTGAAGTATATGGTACTGTGCATCCAGATACCTTAAGGCAGCTCACCCTTGATACCCCCACATTTTGTAACAGCCTAAGTCATTTATGGTGCATTCCCCCCAGACCCAATAATACAGGGCCATATACCACTGTTACATGCACTGGCCTCTGGAGTGCATAAGGGCACACATGTATTGTGTAGGTGTAGCCCACACATATATGGCCCCATCCCCACTGTATGTGTGGGGGATACAAAAGCAGTGGACTGATGGCAGCAATGGCAGTGTGATATACTCACAACCCACTACAGAACAAACCCTGACAGCATGTCATATGTGCAAAACTTGGTATGTAGGTGGAGGACAGAGGCTGGAACACAGGCCTATATGTGGAAAACTGTTGCCATACACTAAGCAAGTCACTGGTGTTACAGGATAGTCTGCAACATATCCTTAGTCATGGGACTGAGCTTAGAAACATAAATGGATGTAGCCATGTACTGATAGCACTCAACACACACACTGCCAGTGAAATATCTGACACAGGACCTGTGTGGTGGACAGACAAAACATGATAGGCACACCTCTGGCCACCAAGAGGATAGGCCCACAGTTGAAAGTTATGCAGACAAACTGCATTACAAGGTAAACTAGTATGTACACACACACACCCTGTAACACCAGTACTATACAAAGCATAACACAACTCTACTCACACTCTGTCTGTAGTTCTGAAACCTCCTACAAATATGTAGCTGGCCTGAGTGTGCCAGTTCTCCTGTAAGAGGTATTGCTACCTGTTGTCTGTAACACTGATGCCCACACACAGGAAGGATGTCCATGACACAGGAAAGGTAAAGGGACCACGCCCACATGATGTATGGGATTTATAGTAAGTGGTTGCCATGACAGTGGTAACTGGAAGGGCTACACAGCAAGCTGCATGCAGTTAGCAAGTGGAGGACACTGATTGGTGCAGAAACCATCACCTGATCATGTGCATCACCTACTAAAGCCAGGCTGCAATTTATTGAAATCAGCCCAATCCAGTCAATGGAGAGAGAGGGAGAGAGAAAGCGAAAAAAAAAGAGACAAAGCTCTTCAAACTAACAGCTGAAGTCACAGGCATTTAGCCAGCTGCCATTCAACAAGACGTCATTCCCACAACAGGTATGTGAAGTATATATACATGTAATAGAATGTAGTACCTGGTCCATCATAATGGGATAGATGATGTGGAATGAGTTATATGTGCCATCATGTGTTGTTGTGATGATGTTCAACTGAAGAACTGCTATGGATAATAGTGTCTGTCCCTGTGGGTAGGCGGCCATAGCCATTAACTGTGCAGGTCAGCACTGACAGACAAGATGTAAGCCGTCATAGTGTGTGTTGTGTAATGGGAAGTATATATATTATGTGGCTAATAGCTGGTGGTGGAAGTAATGCCATTATGATGGACATGTGGGAGCCATGGCCCACCACTGGCAGGATACTCAGGTGAATCTGTAATGTAGCATGCCAGAATGCCATAGGTGTATAATAGGGTTACCTGCAATCGGGTCCCACATATACCCCCTAATGTCAGGCCATGTCCATATGTGGCAACTGTCTGTGTTGTAGCAAGGCAGAAATGTGCAGCTGTGCAGGAAGGTGGTGTGAGATTGTGGAGCTGATATCTGAATGTACCCCACATATAGGTATGCATATGTGTACATATGTCACATATATAATATATAAGGATATATATGTATATCAGCACGTATGTCCAGAAATATACATATACCCATGTGTATATATATATATATATATATATGTGCAAATATATACTTCACATATATCTACACATATATAGATATATACCTATATGCACATGTCTACATATATACAAACACACACACAAACATATATGTATGTAAAGACATGTCCCTTATATCACTACTACAGTGATGTGTGCTATGTGTGAGGCAGTAGCACACATAGCAATACACACAGATATCTACAGCTGGCAGTATGTGCACCATGGATGGCTATGTCACATGTTAGTCCCTTGTTGGCAACACAGTACCCCCATCTGTGAAGTATGCAATGGGAATATGGGGATGTATGGTAGGTACACATGTGGAGGTGGTCAGAATTGGTAGATATAGAGGACAGTCTACAGGGGTGGTATGTGACACATGTGGTGGGTAAACACTATGGATGGTGTGTGTGGTCTGTGATGTGGAGGCCCCATGGTCCCCAATATGGACACAATGGGAACAAGCCTCCCACCCACTGCTACTCACAACAGCAGTCCACGTCCTGAAGGTGCCTGGTCTGGAGGCTGAGCAGGAGGAGCATGTTGGCCATGTAAATGTGTACTGGGTGCATCAGACTGATGTAGCACATCCCTCATGTGCCAGTGGAGCCTGGTATGGAACAGAATCTAGACCTGATGTCAAGAAATGGGAGCATGTCTGTGTGTGCCCTGAGGGGGGGGTAACATCCCCTGGGTGGTTCCACCCAATGGCATTGCTGTAACAGTGCATGAGGTGGCCCCAGGTTGGGACACACATGTGATGTGGCCAGGTATCATGGGTAGATGGGTGTGGAGAGGTGGAACTACTGGCCAATAGAACATATACATGTTATTGTGTCACTGTTATAGAGCATTTGTTGGTTGTAATAGTCTACACAATCCCAGTACATGTCCAACAGCATGCATAGATATCCTCAGTGACACAGACTTATGTCAAATGTGCAGCAATCTCAGACCAGCCATATCACTAGCATATATATAACCATAGTGGCCCTGACAATGGCATGCAGGTGAATAGTCTGTAACAGGTCAGCAATGATAGTGTTCACATAGGTGACATGGCTACAATCACATAGCAGATGGTGTGGTACAATACAATATCTGTCCAAATGGTAGTTAAGCTGTAGCCATACCTAATGAGTTGTGTGTACAGTCTGTTGAAGCTGATATGGTGGGGGAGTGACAGAGATGTGTATTACGAATTGTGGTAACCTTGCTGTATGAGTTGCTCAGACCTGTTTCCATCTTTATGTCTTTCAGCCAAGACGGCGCATGCATGGTTGCCCACCTATTCCAATGCTGAGAATGATGCGTTGATAGCACACATGATCGTGAACTATCCACTGCTGTTTGGTAGGCACACACATGAGCAGCAGGACCTAGTGCACAGCAGTTATGAGGAGGTCTGGCATCATTGTACTGACCTGCTTTGCAATGCCCATCGGTGTGCTGCTGCTGTTCCGGGGGACCACCTTGCCATGGGAGGGCATGCCATCCATTCTCCTCTGACATGTGTGGAGGAGCTCCTGGCCGGCCTCATGGCACTTGCCCATCTGGATCACCAACAAACACTGGACCCCTTTGTGGAGGTGAGTGTCACCCACACACTTGCCGAGGAGCATGCAGGTAAAGACACAGGGCACATCAGTAGACCGCTGTTGTGTAAACATCTGCATTGGTACAGGTAGATCATGCATATCTGACATGTCATAGATATATTGTGTTGCTGCATTGTAGTGATAAACAGATGTCCAGATGTGGTAGCATTGTGGGAATGTACCATTGGTGTATGGTAGCACTGTACCCAGCCTGTAGCAGTACCACAGGTGTTGCCACTGACATTGCATCTCTCACCCTCTTATCTAGGTCCCTCCGGGATAACAACAAGGCAGCAGCCTATAGCTGATGAGTATGTTTTATGTAGATGCATGCCAACACACCAAGTATGTAATGGTGATGGTATATTCCATGCACACATCTAACACACCTACCCTGAATGCATGCTGTACATGTGTATGTATTGTTGCTGTGAAATGTATGGTCTCACAGGGGTGATCATGATGAGGTATTGGAAGGGTATGTCAGACACCTGCGTGATAACTAACAGGGAGTAACATACTGGTGGTAGACATGGCCTACAGTAGTGACATGTTCTGAACAACAACCATATATAGTACAACACCAGTGTATATACCTGTAGGACAATGTCAACTGCTGCAGAGATACACTATGGCATAAGGTATTACAGTAGTCCACATTACTAGCTGGGTCTAGGCTGCAACATGTGGTGCTCAGTGTATGGGGCACTGCAAAGTGACAAACGTGTAGGGCTTACTTATCATGCATCTGCATAAAAGCTGAAGGAGGGGGGTCTCAGCATGACACACCAATGCACTGCAGCAGGAATCGTAAGGATGGTAGGAATGGCTCTATCTGCACATTATCAGGTTCAGGACCTGCGGCAGCCATAACCCTACCCACACAGCAATAGTGACGGCAGTGTGTGAACACCACGGGATGTGCACATGAGTAGACCTTGCAATCATGCAGTATAGGGGACATGTGTAGGGCAGACTGGACATACACTGGCAAATGCAGATGGCCCACGCTGGTATACCCATGCCAGGAGCAATGACTGCTGTAGTACACACAACATGAGGTGTGATAAACCGTCATGATAAGGGTGTGTACACATATGCCCACATGGTGTGTATGCATTGCGATCAGACCCCGCACACCTAACACAATCTGTAGATACTGCATGTGAAAGTACAGGACATATGTCACATACAAGGCTCATGTATGGCTAAGTTATGCTGTGATGTGGTCCCATGGCAGATCAAGGATGTGTGTGTAAAATCAATAAAGGTGTGTACACCCCCCCCCCATAGCCATGGTATGCTCTGATGATTGTCAGTGTAAGAGTATTGCAGTGGTTATACATGGTCTGTTGATGTTGACAGCTGTAAATCAGGCATCAGGCATTCACCAATGACAACTGTCCACATATCATCCCAGGTATGTGTTGCTGAAAAACATAGGGCCTGTGAGAAGTAAACCTGATATAACTGACACAGTACTACATATTCCGCAATGGGTTGTACACCTGTGAGTTGTGGTGCACAGTACATGGCAGCATGCAGAACAGGTGCACAGCAATACTGTGTACATGGGTCTAGTGGTATCCAGGGGAAGGGGCATCACCTAGTGACACAGCACATGCATCACACACATGTATACGGTTGCTAGTATGAATTTACTATAGCTGAACTGCATGCTGTCCCATATGTTCTGCATGTTGGCAGATGAGTAATAGGAGGACTGTGTGTACTATCATTGTGCAACCTCACCTGTATGTGTGTGTGTGCATCCTGGTGGTTAGTTAGTTTGCCTGCAGGGTCACTCTGGTGAAGTGGAGGGAGGTAGATGCATGCAGGATGCGTGTGTGCATCTATGTGTTTGTGTGTGTGGCCATGTATACACATGTGTGATTGTGGGGTGTTCATATGGCTGCACCTCCCTTTGCGACCATGCAGTACATGGACATGGACTGCCACATTACACACCAGGAAAACCTGTCATGTGTGTTACCACAGGACAGCAAATTGTATAATATGGTCTGTAGCATGGAACAGGCATCCAGAGGGAAGGTAGACTCCAGGTACACACTTAATATCGCAGTCAGCAGAGAGGTCACCTACAACCCACGTATGCAGCTCTACAGATGCATTGGGGAAGTACTAGTCAACACCAGGGAGTTTATCCAAATATTACAGTTGTCACATGATGGGCTGACATAGCAGCATATCTGGCATGCACTGAGCATTACATACACATGACACACCAGTGGGAGGTATTATGGATACAACATAGTAGCCCACACATATAGGGGCCATGCACATCATTTCCGGGCATACAGAGGGTGCATACCGAATGACAGAAGTGAGGCCATGCAAATCCACTACACACAGGTCAGGCAGGTAAAGTAGCAACAGGCCTTGTGTTGTGGCCGCTTGTGTGGGCATTTAGAGGACTGTGATGTTAATGAGTGGTATCAATGTGTGTAAGTTAACAAGTGTAATGCAGGATGGGATAACACATGGACGAATACTGACAGCAAATATACTGATCCCAAGGATATTGCCAATATCCTGGCAGATTGATTTAGTGCCAACTTCACCCCCTTCTCACCCCCTAAATGGCCTGTCTCAATAACAAAAGATTGCCAAATTCCAGTAATCACGGCCACACAGGTAGAAACCGCACTCTCCAAAGCTAAGAATACAGCATCCATGGGACCAGATAACATCCCAGGCTGTGTACTACATGAACTACAAAATGAACTGGCACCTCACCTAAGTGTCATGTTTAATCATAGCCTCACCTCAGGCTTCGTGCCCACTGAGTGGCGCACAGCTACAGTTATCCCACTCCACAAGGGGGATCCACCTTGGATCCTGGGAACTACTGCCCCATCAGTCTGACAAGCCTGATCTGCAAGGGCATGGAACGTATTATCATGAAACTTATAAACAAAGACATTGGCAACCTTCAAGCACTGGACTCCACCCAGTATGGGTTTGTGAAGGGCCGAACTTGCCTCCTGAATCTGACTTCTTCGAATCAGTCTCCAGAGCTATGGATGAGGGTAAGGCAGTCCACACAGCCTATCTGGACCTCGCCAAGGCCTTTGAAACCATCCCCCACTCTGGAATCATAGATAAACTTACTAAGCTGGGCATAAATCACTACGTCACTCGATGGGTTGCCAACTGGCTTGCTGACAGAACCCAGACTGTAAAAGTAGCCGACTCCAAATCCAGCTCCAGACAAGTGACAAGTGGAGTACCTCAGGCTTCAGTCCTGGGACCACTCTTGTTTGGCATCTACTTCTCTGAAGTACAGGCCAACACTAAGGGACTCTGGCTAACAAAGTTCGCAGATGACTACAAACTGGAAGCCATTATTGAATCCCCAAATGATGTGGATATACTACAAAAGGGCCTTACAGAAACAGATGCCTGGTGCCAGAGCCATGGGCTCAAGCTTAATGCCAAGAAATGTATAGTTATCCCCTTTTGAAAAAATCATGTACCCATGAATTACCACATAGGTGGCAGGAAACTAAACATCGAAAGTGTGATGAGAGACTTAGGGCCACAGGTGGACAGTGGTCTCACTTCCGATAACCACATCACCACAACAGTCAGGAAATCCTTCTATGTGGCACACCTCATCACTAAGGGCTTTTCATCCAGAAAAAAGGAGGTCATTGTCCCACTGTACTCATCCCTCATTAGACCCATTATAGAGTATAATGCCCCGTTTGGTATGTACCTCACAAGACATCTGCAACAGCTGGAAAAGCCACATAAATACCTCACTAAAAGAATCACAGGCCTAAAGCATATGCCATATGCTGACCGTCTAAAAAAACTCCAGCTATAATCTGTGGCATATCGTCTACTCAGAGGCGATCTCTACTTAACATACAAGGCCATGTCAAACCCTGTGGTGTTGGACATGCTCCACTTAAAAAAATCCCAATCCCTCAGATCCACACACACCAGGGATCTAAACCTTGTCATCACAATGAACAAAACATGCTGGAGGGATAGGTTTCTGACCCAGAGACTGCCCATACTTTGGAATAGACTGCCCATACATGTCAAGCAGAGTGCCTCATTGGCCCTCTTCAAAAGGAATCTTGATGATTGGATGGGAGATAGGAAATTCACCCTGGGGATCATGTCAGTCACCCTGCTAGAAAAGGGTCCAGAGAAGTAAATATTGTGGGAAGAAATATCCAGGGAATTGTTATGGCTAGGCTTGCAAAGGCCCTAGGGCTGATAGCCTAGTACCAACCTATGAACCTATATACGTGGGACTGTCTGTAAAGCCATGGACAGGTAGGTATTATGGAGGTGTGTGTGTGTGTGTGTGTGTGTGTGTGTGTGTGTGTGTGTGCGTGTGTGTGTGTGTGCGTGTGTGTGTGTGTGTGTCTGTATACTGTTAGGCAATGCTGTACAGGTTTTAAAATGCATTTATTGTTTTCCCCCACAGGTTGAAAGGTGGGTAAGGGTCCCTACTGCATGCAATCTGATGTAGGTGTCCATACAGACACCGATGATGATGATGATGATAATGTTGAGGCACAGGTGGGGTAGTCAGGTGCCAACACTGTGCCAACAGTTGACATCAACCTTTTAGCCACCCCACCCCACACACAGTTTCAGCGCCTATACTCACCCCATCACCAGTGGCCATAGCAGAGGGACAGCTGGCGTTCAGTGGCAGTGCACAGGAAAGTGTGGTAACCATGCCTACTGTGTCCAGTCACAACAGGCATAGCCAGATATCTGGCAGGCCACCACAAAGGCAGATGTTCCAGGGTGCTTGTGGTATAGCAGCTGGACATCATTCCCCTGGCAGAGGCGACATAGCTGCTTCCAGCTGAAGCATGTTTCAGGCTGTCATGGCAGTGCAGGCACATATAGAACATTACTACAGACAGGGCCTGAAGCTGTGAAGGGCTGCTTTTGCATCTTCAAATGACAACGCCCATGCACTGTCTGGTGCCATCTGTGGATTAACTGAGTTCATTTATAGATGGTCTGGTGAGATGATGGCCATGGTCTGTCCATGCTTGAACATGAGGTGGGAGTGTGGTGATATCTGCGTGGACGTAGGCCATCAATGCCAACAGCTGGTAGTCAGCGTGGACATGCCAGGACACCAGTGGGCTCCTGTAGTGGCAGTAGCAGCCCCAGCAGTGCAGGGGTGTGCTGCCCACACCACACCACAGCAGGCCACGTGCACATGGTCCTGGCCAGTCCCAGGAGGGACCTGGTACCAGTGGACAAATGTCATCAGCAGGTGAGAGTAGCACATCGAGGCCTGTACCTGGATGTGCCCGCGGAACCCCTGGCAGGCACAATCCACATGTCCGTGGCCAGAGGCAGTGAACTGCACACCCTGCCAGGTATGGTCTGCAACTGTCCATAAACACCTGTATAGGGCAACCACATGGCAGAACTGTGTGCATGCATACCCACACACTATGCAAACACACCTAGGGCAACCCCATACCTACACACACCACATCATCTCAGCCAGCTCCACAAAGTACACCCCTCACCCACACACATGGTGTCAAATGTATGGCCCAACCTTGGCCTGTGATAAACTAACATCACACCCTGTGCATATGATGATACCTGTGCCCAATCACTGTCATCCATACCATTGATACTGGGACAGGCTGATATGGTTCTGATGCACACAGTGACTGTACAACAGTGTACCACAGTACTGCATTGTAACATGTTGTAGGGAGTACAGTGTGAGGCATATTTGGCAGGTAGTGTAGCCATCCAGCAATGATGCCTTATAGCTATTAGTAACACTGGTTTGTTGTGGCCTCTATAATGTTATTCAATTTGTTGTAGGTGTACGTGTCAGCACTAAGATGCCCTGTGCATATGATGATACCTGTGCCCCATCCCTGTCATCCATACCATTGATGCAGGGACAGGCTGATATGGTTCTGATGCACACAGTGACTGTACAACAGTGTACCACAGTACTGCAGTGTAACATGTTGTAGGGAGTACATTGTGAGGCATATTTGGCAGGTAGTGTAGCTGTCCAGCAATGATGCATTACAGCTGTTAGTAACACTGGTTGATTGCAGTCCCTATAATGTTATCCATGTGTGTTGTAGGTGTATGTGTGTCAGCACGAGGATGGTATGCAGTCATATTGCACAACGGGGTATGTCACTGTGCTGGCACCATGGCTGTGACATATCTGGGGTACAGTTGAACGCATTTTGCAGGTTACTAAACTGGTTATTGGCAGTGCCACATGGACAGGTGGCCCACTGAGGCATGTATAACCTGCAGCCTGATGTAGAGCCATCCAAATACACACACACTGTTACTTGCCAACACTGGGACTAGATGTTGTTTAATACACAAAGTAAGCGCTTTCACAATCTGCAACTGACCGCTTCTTCAGACTTATACATTCAAATAAAATAATCATAGCATTTAAATAGTATCTCATCAAATCAACAATTAGAGTAAATCAGTCAAGTCTATTAATCAAATTAAGTATGCACTTAAAACACAGTAAATACATTCTGTCAAAACATTTGAAACACTAAAAACTAATAAAACAGCAAAATTTTAAAAAACAACTAAGCTAATAGCAATAAATATCTTTCAAAAAGCTTAGTGTTTAAGTGGTTTGGCTTTAAGGAAGGGCTTAAGTGACACTGCACCATTAATCCCTGGTAGTTTATCTGTCTGCAGCAGCAACATCCATTTTTGTTCTGCTGCTTCCATCTTGTTCTTAATGTCACCGCCCCTCATGCTTTGTTCTATAATTTCTAGCACTAAAAAGTTAAAAACGTTGAGAGCCTTCTGCTTTAACATGTCTTGCTAAGGCACTAGATTCTTAAACATTATTTATATCTGTTAAATGCTCTAGAATGCACTCTTTAAAACTTCTGTTCATTTTACCAACATAAAATACATAGCATAATTTGCAGAAGCTAACCCCCTACCTAGCTATGTCGTGATACTAACGTGTGTGGCTTACATTGCACACACCGCACAGCGTTTAGGGTGAGGTGTGTCCCAGGTTACATGGTACATGCAGAACATCCCCTGACATGTACAGTATACTAATGGGGGATGTAATGGGTGTATTTGGATGATACGTAGTGTGGCATGCCGTCATATATACATTTACAGACACATAAGAGCCAGACACACATCTGAGATACCAAGGCCTATCACTGCTAACTAACTTGACCATGTCTCCAATGTGTTACAGGTAGGCTGCACACACCACATGCATAACTGGCTTGGATTGTGGTAACAGTTACCTGTATGATTGATGATGACAGTGGTAACCATAACGTGGTACATAGCACATATACCTGGTGTACCTTAGTGTAATAGTGTACACAGCACCCACATCCCCCACCGGCTATTGTACTCCCTTAAACCCGTGATGATACTCTGCCATACCCACCATCACACATTAGCCACGACTGCGATACAACCCATACTATACCCCAACATTGGTACTACAGGGATATGCATCTCATGCACATGCCAAACCCGTAGTAGGGCATCAATCAAGTGTAGGTTGCCTGTACATATCCCAGCTAGATACCTGCCATCTGCACATCTGTACAGGGACTGACAGTCATCAGCTTGGCAGGCAGCTATGCAGTAGCATGCATGCATTCACAGACCAGTAAGGGGTATACATTTTGACACAGCTCACACACCAGGGATACAACAGGGAGGCCTCGGTGTCCAGCCATGCTCGGAGGTGTGCCTGTTGTCAGTACTACATTAAGCACTCTGCTCTTGCCTGGGTTAGCACTGTCAACAGTAGTACTGCCATGATATACTACATGCCAGTGTGACAGCATGTACCCTGTGCTACTACACCTGTATGTAACACATTCACATGGATAACAGTGCTGAACAGGCCTCATATATGTCTGTGTCCCACACATCACACTCACACCCCTTGCTACTGTAATGACAGCACATAGGTGCATGTATTGTACATGGCATTACATACACTTATTATAGGTTATCAGACTGGGTTGTGTGTCCTGGTTACCAGGGCTAAGCTATGCTTAGCAAGTATCAACATTGCTGCAATACAACAGCTAAGCTGATTTGTGCATTGGTAAGCGCTGCCTACACTGTGTAAATGCTTGTATGTTTACCCATAGTTAACACTGCTTAGCTTCATGCAAACCAGCACAAACCCACTTAAAGCTGCTCAAAACTGCCTTAACCACTCTGTATCTAACAGCCCTTGTCTTGCCCAGCAACAAAATGAACAGCCCTTGCAGGTCTTGAACCCAGGACCCTTTACACTGAAGTTGCAGCAATTAATCACTGCACCATGACTACTGTGAAGACTGCTGTTGTTTTACCAGTATAGCTGTAAATACACATATTGAGTAGTACTGAACATTTCCCTGTAGTTCCTAACTTGTGTAGTCCTTGTTATTAAAATGACTGTTGCGTCACATATGCTGTTTTATCATACTGTGCACATAGCAGATATATAGAGTGAGATACATGTGGGAGGGTGTACACAACTGTGACGCTTACTCATGACAGGAATATGGTTGTATACATATCATAGGTCTATATATGTCTGCATGTACATACACATGTATACACATACATATGTCTGTATACACATCTATATAGTGCTACATATATATGGCCATGTGTACATTTCTTTGTATGTTCATATGTATATATATATATATATATATATATATATATATATATATATATATATATATATATATATATATATATATATATATACATATATATTTATATATGCACATCCGATGTGTACAAATATGCCTAGTTATGTTGATATATATGTAGATATGTATAACTATATGTGCATACATATCTTTTCTGATATACCCACTACTGTCAATATATCTGTAGATATCCATATGTATATTTGAATATGTATCACTATCTGTATATGTGTAGACATATATTGCTCTGTATATGTATATATCTGTGTGTGTATATGTATATCTATGTACATATACATACCCATGTATATATGTCGATATGTATATGTGTAATTATATATATAGATATCTGGATAATTATATGTACATATATTTACACCATATGCCGTGAAAATTGAGTGTAGCCCTACCTCAGCCCCTATGGTCTCAACTTCGTAGTGCAAGAGGATGTCAGGTATGTATAGCAGATATATTAGTATAATATTGCTACTGTAATAGGGATTGTCTTCACAGACATGGTGTGTGTGGCAGGGCACATCTGCTTTTTACATGTGTGCCATTGGCTACTGACAGACATCTTAAGAACATCATAGTGCAGTACCGCTGCTAGCATGTAATGCCCCTGTGGACAGCAGCAGAGATATTGGCCAATATATGTGGACATTTTGACACACTCTTTACAGTCCAGAGGTATACACATAACTCCTTAATGCAAAATATGTGGACCAAGTCTGACAATATGGATGTTAACAGCCATGTAGATGGGTAAAACACATAACAACTGGTATACATTTGCCCCCATAGGTTATGCATTCACACCCCCCTGTCTATCCTGACACATAATAACAGCTGGTACAGGGGTGCCATGGCCACATACTACCCACTAGATATTGACATACATATGTACGGCATCGCACTACTCTGTCTGACATACATGACTGTTAAGGGAGGCCCGGCAGCAGTACATCTGGCAAGTATCTGGACATGACATCTCACTGGGTAAGTACACTAAGCTGCTAGGCATGCAACAATGCACTGTGCAGGCTACAGGCAGACTGGCTCAACACTGGCCTACATCTCCTATGGGGGAATGCACATGTACCTGCATATATAGCAGGATCTACAGGCATGTCACAGCACAGGGTAAGATACACCTCTGTGAAAGTGCATAAACAACCAATGTGAACACAGCCACAGCCACATATGGTAAGCTAGCATAATATTACAGTATGTGGACTATCTGTTCAACAACATCCTCATATGTGCCACTCACAGACTAACCCTACATATACTGGGCCACTACACAGTGTAGTCTGATGCCTGTCTGTGGTATGGGACATGTGTGTGTATGGCCCTACAAACATGTAAGTCAATACGGTAACATACAGTTGAGCAGCATGTAACATCAGATAGGACGGGACCTAGAACAATGACATCTACCACAGTCTGTAGACAGGCCAAAGTACATATTAACAATATGCACACTGTCGACATTCACCATAAGTACACAGACCTCAGTACTGTACAAACAACCACAGAATGTCCAGGTTATGTCATCAGATATAACCCCTGCTGTACATAACATGTGTAGCAGTCTGATATCTCACTGGCTTGTTATCAGATATGATGACACTAATTATGGTGTACAGCACACATGCACCTCTTAATGTATGACATCTGTACAAAGGTCGACAGAGTTGTGGCTGGAAGCACATACACATGGCCAGCATTGACATGTTGCTGTGATAACCTCATAACATTTACTGTTGCAGCAGGGTTTGTTGCAACATATGTCCTATGAGGGATATGAAGTCAGTAATTGTCACAGCTTTCAACATCTACAGACTGCAATCCTCACACTACCATATGCAGTTCACAGATAGATGCTCTGTGGGTAACACATGAAAGCAAAGGCACCACACACTGCCCAGTCTGCAGATGACCCTACAGATAGGGATTCCTCATAAACATAGAACTGACATGGCAGGTATTAAAACATGTAGGATAGCCATATCCACACACACACTGTTAAACCAACATTACTCCAAATGCAGTATAGCAACACTTACAGTGTGTAGTCAGGTCAGGCACATCCCCCTCCTGTGTGTTGCCCTGTTTCCACAGTGTATGTTGTTAGAGGTAAATCCCCAATCCATCTGAGATGCTGTTTCCCAAACAACAGATCTAGTTCCTGCTCACAGTGAATGAAAAGGCCCAACACCAACATGATGTTCCCAGATATTGGAGTGTGTCGCCATGCAAATGGCTATGGGAATGTTACCACAGCTTTTCCACATGCAATCAGCTAGGAGACGGCTGCAATTCGTGCCGAGGCCATCAGATGATCATGAGCATCACTTAAAATACACATGCTGCTGCCTAAGCAAAGCAAGTGTAGGTCTCCACATCCACCAGAGAGGGAGTGAGAGAGTAAGACAGAGGGAAAGACAAGTCAGGGAGGGGAGGGAGAGTAAAACCTAAGCATGTTTGGGTCGCACACCTACCAGTACAGGGTATCAAACCCCTGCCAACTATGTAGTGCTATCACATTTCTATGCAGTTATTGGATGTGCCACATAGATTACATGCTGTGGAGCCCTCAGAACGTATATGTGATGATGAGTGACATCTGCAACAGGTATATGGTAGCTATACGGTAGGTGTAGTACACACGCCTGTTCTCATGAATAGGTGCCAATGTCAACACAGCCACATTCTCACAGGGACGCACACACACCGACACACTTGGCAGGGCCAGGAATATAACCCATCACTAGTGAGATTGCCACAACACATTACTGTGCATGTATCACATACACCACAGGGGTCATACGGAGGTTATATGGGCAAAGGGTATGGGGAGGTGTCCGATATCAGATAGCATGCTTCAGTATGCCACTGGGGGTTGTAGTGAGTGTGAATGTGAACATACGCATCATACAACACACATACACACACACACACACACACACACACACACACACACACACACACACACACACACACACACACACACACGGTGCCAGTACTGACATGCATGGGTGCATTGATTCACGGGTGTGTAGTGGTCAGCTGTGCCAGATGGCTATACAAGGCTAGGTGATGGGTACACCTTGGCATCAAGTCACATGACAATGGTTTGCATTGTGACTCAGGTGGTGTAGATTCTGGATTTGCCCACACAGGTGGGTATTGTACTTATCATCAAGTCACCTGGGTGACTATTGCATGTGGGCAATGCTGTGCATTGCTTGCCATGTATGTGTTCCTTAGTCCATGGCTAGGACAGTGTTTGTGATGTGCACACCTCCCACATGCATGTACAGTGGAACTGTACCTGTGGTGTCTGGCCCTTGTTGTGTACACAGATTATTATCAGGTGTACCAGTCCTGGCCTCATGTGGTGGGAAATGGTAATGGACAGCAGGTTTACCCTGCACCTAATTTGATAGCATGCTAATGGCATTCCCTGGTGTTAGTGGTATCTGTCCATACAGGGCATGTTTTCAGGCATGGTATGTCCTTTGTGGGTCACATTTGATGGCACCACAGGTGTTGCAGATGTCCATTGGGGAACATGGGGAAGGTGCACTGACTGCATGTACGTGCCTATTGGACAGATGGACAGGGTGCCATGCCCTCTTTAGGCCACTGCAATCACTCCATAGTTACTATCAGTGGGCAATAGGCAATGTACTACCAACAAAGCGGCTGTTGCCTAGGCAAGTGTGTGTGTGTATAAGGCATGGGTTGATAGTGTTCTCTGGATAATACTAGGGTTGCTAACTTTGTTTACCTGGTCTTGATGTCACATGTATGGGTATGGATCTGCACCCCAGCCTCTCGGCTATTTCACATGCGGCACACATCTGTTATCCCTGCACAGTGGACATTGTGATATATACTAGGGTCACCATATAAGAAATTTGCAGAACCCGCTCCACATTGGGCCCAGTTGTTACACACTCACAACCACCTCCACACAGGATATGAGTTACAGACGCGCGCACACACACACACACACACACACACACACACACACACACACACACACACACACACACACACACACACACACACACACACACACACACGTCATGTCTGAGATTAGAACTCCTACCTAACTATTTTATTACACCACAGCAGTATGCAGTTATAGTACGCACCACGGAGATGACTGGAATACTCCTTCCCCAAAGGTGTATTTCACATTGGATGACATCAGCAAAATTGCCAAAGTAGAGCATTCGAATTGTAGTGAGTGTGGCTAGGCTAAAATTCACTGCTCCCTACACAGACATTGAAACATACACAAAACATCCACAGCCAACATGTGTGGGTATAGAACCCCTAACAGAGGTCTATATCACATGACAGCATGAAGCTGTTATAGGATGCACCATGGGGGATTACTGGGAATTCCTTCCCCAAAGGTGTATTTCACAGTGAATGACATCAGCAGGATTGCCATAGTAGGGCGTTCAAATTGTAGTGAATGCGGCTAGGCTAAAATGTACTGCTTGTTACACAGACATTGAAACACAGACAAAACATCTACAACCGACATGCATGGGTATAGAACCCCTAACAGAGGTCTATATCACACTACAGCATGAAACTGTTATAGGATGCACCACAGGGATTACTAGAGAACTCCTTCCCCAAAGGTGTATTTCGCAGTGAATGACATCAGCAGGATTGCCAAAGAAGGGCATTTGAAATGTACTGAGTGTGACTACCCAAAAATGCATTGCTCCCTACACAGACATTGAAACACACATATAACATCCTGGATGGTTCCTTGTCGCAGTTACCCTCTTCCACACATCTATGTATGTCTACCTTTGGCTTATTATAGTGTGTTGTCCTTACATATATGTCTGTATCCACTGTGTGTGCAAGGCATGAGTGGTGCATATTGACTAGTGTCTGCACTAACAACTGTGACTACCAGATATGTCTGGACCACTGGTGTTTGCAGACATGGCCTTCATGTGTTTAAGTGTGTGAGCATGCTCAGTATGACCTTTCAGTATGTTGTTGACTGACATTGCCTTCATTTCTCTAAGTGTGTGAGCATGCCCAGTATGCCCATCTGTATTTAATGTGTGGATCGAGTCCAGATCGTTTGTATTGCAGTGATGACCTTTGTGTTGTACACCAACAGATAGCATGCTGATTCTGCAGAGTATCCATCGAGCATTTGGCATTGACTGTTACTACATTTCTGCAGAGGATGAGGAAGGCTCACCTGACTATTTCTACATTTTTACACAGGATTGGGGGGGACACCTGACTGCTACTACATTTCTACATAGAATGGGGGGCACACCTGACTATTTCTACATTTCTACACAGGATTGGGGGGGCACACCTGTCTGTTAATACATTACTACATAGGATGGGGGGCACAACTGTCTATTTCTACATGTCTACACAGGATTGGGGTGGGGGGCACACCTATCTATTTCTACATTTCTACATAGGATTGGGGTGGGGGGCACACCAGACTGTTATTATATTACTGTCTAGGATGGGGGGGCACACCTGTCTATTTCTACATTTCTACACAGGATTGGGGGGCACACCTGACTGTTATTGCATTACTATGTAGGATGGGGGCCACACCTGTCTATTTCTACATTTCTACACAGGATTGGGGGACACACCTGACTGGTATTAGATTACTACGTAGAATGGGGACACACACCTGACACTTGTATACATTTGCTATGACTGTGCTGGTATGTCAGGTACTCCATTCCATTCTGTATTCTAACCTATCATGCTGACTAGAGGTATACCAGTGTACTACAGATCATAGCTTTGGTTGCCCTACATATTATTGTCTGACTTCCTACCCTTCATAACTAACATCCCACTGCTTGACCTGCTTTAGTCTGTCTGCGTAGGCCTGAGGGGGGGGGGGTTAACCATGGCCATCATTCAGGGGTCATAGCACAGGCTCTGTTTGGGTTTGTCTACACCTGTCCTGCTGGCTGAGACTGTTGTTGGGTATGTGAACTGCCCTGACTGGCATGTGTGAGTCATATGGACACACATGTCACCCAGCACACTTTCTGCAGTGGGTTTTGTCACCCTGTGTAGTACTGGCTACTATGGTGATACCAGTATGTGCTACAGATGTCATGGTGCCACTATGGGTGTCTACTTTCTGCTGCCATAACATTCAGCCACCCAATTCCCTTGCATGCTCACATCCATACCATAGTTACAGGTAACAACACATTCTACTCCATTTGGCAATTGGTGGGTTGATTGATAACCTTGAAGGTGTGCCAGAATTGTGGATGGTGCTGGAGGGCTGCCTATGTCGGATGCACATAGTGCACTCCCTATACATGGTTGAGCACAGGTAGTGTCATGTTTGGCATCCCTTTTACTGTACGTGTGAGTCAGAGAGAGGTGTCATTCCTTGGGGCCCTACTGTGTCAGTGTATGTGTTATGCGTTGTCTCTTTGCCGTAGCCTCGGCATACTGAGCATGCCACCATCTGCCTACTGGGGCAGGCTCAGGTTGTTCCTCCTCCGAGTCACTCTGTGCCTGTGCAGGCCTTGGCATTGGTGGGGGTTTGTGTGGCCCTGCCCCATGCTGTTCCTGCTCCAGCTGTTTCCACAGGATCATATTGTGTAGCATGGCACATACCATAACAATTTGGGTACATGTAGCTGGTGAGTACTGCAAGGCTCAACCGGATGTGTCCCGACACTGGAAGCGTGACCTGAGCATCCCAAACATATGCTCTATTATAAGTATGGTCTGTGCGTGTGCCTCATTATGGCGTTCTTGTTCAGGTGTGTGTGCATTTCTGATGGGTGTCATCAGCCAGGTCCCCTTCACATGGTCGACTTTTCATAAAGTCGACTTTCATATGGCTGAGACCATATGATCGACATTTGAAAAGCCGACCATGGGGAAACCGCTATCTTTGCACAGTACGGAATGGGAAAATTTCCCACTTCCACACTGTAGTGTGATCTCAGAGTTGGTATATTTAAGTTACGGGGGGTGTGGCGGGCATTTTAAAGTAAATGTTTGTTATGTGTTTATGTTTACTTTACATAGTCGGCATTCTGAAAGTTGATCATATGGTCTCAGCCATATGAAAGTCGACTTTCTGACATGTCAACCATGTAAAGTAGACCCATCATCAGCCACGGCTCCAGTGTGTAATCTGCACCCCCCACTAGGTGACCGTAAGGGATGTCCCCATTGGCAAATTTCTGGTACAGCTGTGTCAGATGCCATATGTGGGAATCGTGATAACCTCCAGAGCAGCCAACGCACACATTCATTATAATGCCCTGGGCATCACAGATGACCTGGCAGTTGATGGAGGGGATGCCCCTGCAGTTGATGTAGGCCCTACCCTGATCACCGAGTGGTGCTTTGATGCATATGTGCGTGCAGTCTATAGCACCTACTACCTCAGGGTATTCTGATATTTGGTGGAAGAGATGCATATTGCTGGTCAACACCTCACAGGTGTTGGGGAAATATACGTGCTCACTGACATGTGCAGACATGGCATCCAGGAACTGGTGGAATACTCTGGATGCTGATGCTTGTGAGATCCCCATGATATCCCCTGTTGTGCTTTGGGAGGTACCTGTGGCAAGTATTCCTAGGTCTACACATACCTTGGTATCTACTGGGATGGGTTCCCCTTGGTCAGGTTGGTGTGTTAGATGTGGCCGGCACAGATCAACAATTTGCTGTAGGAGGTCTCTGTCCACCCTATAGCGCTCCACTATCTCCAGCTCATGTAGCCCCTAGTAGGTTACCCTGGGTCTGTATACTTTTCTCCATCTCCTCACTGTGAGTTGATCAGCAGCATTCACATCCTCACCACCCACAGCCTCTTACACATGTTGTTCTATGTTGCCTGCTGCAGCTCTTCTCATTTTGTAGGTTTGTTTGTTAAAATTTCCCCACTTGTTTACACCGGTGGTGTATAGTGTGGTAAAAAATAGAGGGGAAGGTGTTTGCATAGTTTATAGTAGTGTTCTGGGCTGGGCTGGTCTGCTGCATGTGTACTTGGCTGATTCTGATACATTTCACCTGCCAGCTATGCTAGTTCTCCTTGATTGCCTTTCTACTACTGTTTTCCCTTCCCATTGCTTTCCTGTTTAAGCCCGGGGGGCATGCCACACAAACAGAGTGCTCAAATGTGCACAGTGCTGCTATTTCCTGGTTTAACTTTCTTTTTCTTCCTTTAAAACCCGGTGCATGACGTGCACACCCGCTTAGATAATGTAATGAGTGCTAGGCAGATTCAGACACACCTCCTAGCTTAGCTGTGCTAAGCTAGGTGCAAACCCGAGCCACAGGGCTCCAATCCGCTTACAGTATGCCTGACACTCCCCATGATGTCACTTAACTCCTAGGCTTGCACCAAGCTATTCCTACTCTCACACTGTTGGGACCTGACTCACATGCTGGGGAAAATTGGGATTCACTATCATTCCCCTCATTTGCATAGGATTGCCTGCTAATGCATAGTTATATGTCTCACACTGAGCCTCCCTCCTTAGCAACCACTATTCACTGGCCATGTTGTCTTCTTCCTGCCATTGACTTGTATGGCAGAATACTGATTATAGTTACAATGCTTAATTTAGTTTTATTTTGTTATTTTCCCCCAATCCCATTTGCGTGCCGCTGCCCTACGCTTAAACAGCCGAGATCAGCTAAAAAAAAATAAAAGTTGATTTTTGTACTTTTTTCACTGCTTGCAATGCCAATGGCCTTATACTTGGCCATTGTCATGCTTACTACATAATATGCAGCCTTTATTGGGAGCTGTCACAGCTCTGTTTTGAAATTTGCAGAAATGTACTCGGTTACTAACTGACTACATTTCTGCAGATTGCACTAGTTCTGCAAGGCCGGTTGCAAGCTTCCTGGATTGCAAAATCCCCTCATTTGCATAGATTTCTCCTGCAAATGGAGTGATTTGCATACAGGGCCTTAATCCGTGCATGATTAGTGCAGGAGCGGCTGTGAACACCTCTGTAGGCAGTTCCTTGATCGCACGGCAGACATATTGCCTCCTAGAGCTCCTGCACTGATCTTGCATGCCATGAAAGGTATAGAGAATCTGGGGAAGTATCTATTGCATTTGTAATATTTTGTAAACAACTTAAAATATTGTAGCAACCACTCAAGTTACCCACATACTGTCAGAAGCATTTTATTCATTTAGTTGAGAGATTTCATATGAGGCTAAGGAGTTCTGTCTGTGTTACTTGGTTGTAGAGGTATTTTGAAAAATGTGAAAATTATATCTATATAAATTAATATCATAAAAACAGTTAATATCTATTTACCTGCACTAGACAGATGTCAGATATTAATGCAGTTGAGTTTGTCATTGTGTAAGCTTTAAGATGAAATATTTTAAAACCTTGTACATAGCATGGTTTTGGAATTATTGATGCAAATATGAACAAGCAATATTTGATGCCTAGACACGTCAGTTGGCGTTAACTGCAGATGCACCTGGAGGTGTCACTCGGATGTAATGAGTTAAACATGTGAAAAAGGGTTTGATAGGAAAGTGGTGAAATGAGGGAACAAGTAGAAGGGAGGACATAGGTGAAAGAATAGAGGAACTTGCAGGTAGGTAGTGGGAGAGAACCCTATCTATCCACTTTTTCACAATATAAATGTATAACTGTAGGCAAAATTTGTTGAATTTGGACTGTCATCACACCAAGGATAACAACAATAGAATAACACTGTAAAGCCAATTGTACCAAATCAAGTGCATCAAAAAGACACATAAGTGAAGTGAAGAGCTATGCATGGACCGAGATTTTTTTTTTTTTTTGGTGGGACAGGTGTCTATTTTATTTTTTAATTTCAAAGAAAGAGAAATGTTGGGGAAAGGGCTTAGGAAAGTGATGGTCAGATAGGTAAGGGAGGTGAGGAAGCATGCAAAGACATAAAGGACATACAAGACAGACAGGGATAGTGATGAACACAAAAGGTTGGGGAATGCCTTGACTAGGGATAGATAGGGAACAACAGAGGTACACCCATGTCAAACCTGAGAACAATAAGAATCTAGTCCTCACCCTCAGAACTGTCATCATTATCTCCTGTCTCAGTTTCCTCTATCAGTGCTCAACATGACATAATCTTGGCAATGTGACGAAGTACCTTTTCTACATGGCTGATTCAGATACCAAGGCCTCTTTCCATGATACTCACCACCAATGCTGTCAGCTCATGCCGGGTGACAATATCATCACCTCCACTACTATTGCTCTAGGAGGGTACCAGTGCACCAGGTGCAGGGGCAGAGCTCCCTGATATGCAGATGGGGCAGGTACAGCAGGGGATGTGGAAGCAGCACTGACAGTTTGGCACCTTGAATGCTGGTTGTCAGTGCTGCAACCTATGGAGGGATGGTGGACCAAACCACAGTGATCAGGCTACCTCTCTGTGCTAAATGTCAGTTTTTGTAAGCAGAAATTGTATGACAACAGAACATATTTAAGCCGCATAAAATAGTCAAAAAAAATTAAGCGAGAAGGGATGGGGTGAGACAAAAATAGAAACTATTAGATCCATGGCATGCCTCCGTTGTACCATTAATCAGTTGCACTGCTATAATATTAGGAATAAAACTATTTATTTCACTTTTGCCATATCAAATATAATTGCAATAGATATTAGGCTTACAATAAGACTTGATGCATATGTACCCTGTGCCTCTCTGAGGTGAATTAACCTCTCTTGGTCTACCTTCCTGTTCACTGCAATGTCTTCAGTAGCTGTACAACACAGACGAAGAGAAGAAGAAACATGAAAGCATAAGGAATATCACCTTGCCTGTCTACTGCATTCTGTGTAATTTTAATACTGCTAGGTCTGTACAATTGCACAACTGAGGGGTATCAGCAGTTCTAAACTCATCCTCCCATCAGCCGAGGAGGTCCTTCTTGCACCGTTTTAGGTCACTATAGTGGTGATGACAATTCTCTCCAGTTTGTGGGATGCCGGTTTCACTTGAGACAAAGCCTCAGTCTTATACTGATACCCAGTATAGTTCCCCTACAGCAGCCTACTGCTGTAGTACTTCATGAGGAGTGCCAAAAAAATCCTGAACTCCTTAATACCCCACCTCTGTGCTCTAAATTAAGCACCATAATTTCCCTCACCAGCCATATATGCAGAAGTCAAGCAATAGCTTTATGTATGAAATGGCACCAGATTCCAGTCTCATGTTTAACAGCTATTGTGCAAACACATACAAACATGCCAACTGCATTTGCATGATGGAAAGCAGAGGGCTCTATTAACAAACAAAGAAGATGGTATTTTAGCAAACAGCAATTAAGGTGTGAAAAATGGCAGTGAGTTATTCCATGTGTGAAGTTTAACCTATTCACACTTTTTCAAGTGGTCAACAATGACATGCTTAATGGTTTGGCTTGTAATTCTTAGCCTTTGGAAGGTTAAATAGGATAACTTGGACCATAATTTTTGGAGAGTTACAAACTGTACAAGATGGGAATCAAAGCTATGTAATAAATGTATAAATTTCAAGTCAGATTATTATTTGTCAGTGTTACAAAATAACTTACTTTCAACCATCTACATTACAGATATACTGCATTCAGTATGAATGGCAGTATACTTCAAATAGGCCTGTATGTGTGTGACTTTAAGAAGTCCAGTGAACTGCATTCAGATAAAATAAGGCAATATTACTGCTTGTAAATATATGCCAGATGGATATTTTTTCATGAGCTGAGTCAACACATACTGTACTTAACGCAGAGTAGGGCTATGTGAGGAGTCAAAATGATTTTAACTGAAGCATTCTGCCCATCATAGATATGCAAGTGCATTTTAATTAATTATCATAATTGCCATGCTTAAACAATTACACACACAATCAAATAAGTTTCATAAGTACAAAAGATAAAAAAGAGGCCAACAAGGAATAATGGTCCACAATGATAAAGCACAGGAACAATATATAAAATAAACACGTGGACCATCAGTCTGAAAACCATATAAAAATGATTTAATTAAGTAAAATGAAATAAAACTAAGACAGAACAAGTGCTTTCAGGTTTCCCCTTCATCAGGTTTACAAAACAATAAAAAATACACATTAAATAGTAAAAATATAACCAATTAACAATTAGGTCTCCTCCCCTTCAAGATGGGTTTTATGGGAAGTACACATCTGCCAAAAACTCAGCTATCCAGTTTGACTCCACTGTTTCAGTCTTATTCACTATATCCCCCTCTTAATGTAGCAGGAATAATCTGTAGGACCATAAAAGAGAAAGTGTGTGTATCATACATGGCAATGTGCTGTGCTAAGGAATTGGGCTTGGCACCTATTCTAATATCTCTAGCATGCTGTGAAATTTGATCCTTCAACGATCTCAAGAGGAATGATATGGCTACCATTAAGGCTGTGAAACAGCAAGCAGATGATAATTGCAACAGAAATACTATTAATCTTAATTTGTTAGGAGTTAGACCCAATGAGCTTTCACATGACATGTTTTTTTACAAGCTACCTGCTCTAGTGAAATCAAAGACCCTAAACAAACGTGATCAGTCCATGACCCGAGGGTGAAAATGACAGAAAACTTCACTCTAGTGAGTACTTTGCAAGAGAACTGTCTTTACATTTCCACCTATGCTCTGTCTGATTTTCAGTTAAAGGTCCTGAACAAGGGCTTATGTTTTATTCCATCTTCACCAGCAAACCTGCATGAAACCATCATAGATTTAAAGTTATTTGGAAGAAATTTAGCTTTGAAGCATATTTTTGGTAATAGCATGAATGAAACACGGCGACAGTTTGGTAAACCTAGTACTTTTTTCCCCACCTCATATCCAGTTGTGGAAATATTTATAAGGGCTTATGAGGCAGATTTAGTTAAAGCCATGAAGGGGTATAAACATCCTGTTTTTTTTCCAATCCATCTTCTGAAGAGAGAAGTGACTTTAGGGATCTTGAAATTAACAAAAATAACATTATTATGCCTGCTGATAAGGGAGGAGCTATTACTATAATGAATGTTGATACTTATGTTAGTAAAATGAAAGAGATGCTTTCTGATTCTTTTATTTATGGGTTGATTGACAAGAAAAAGTGTAATGTTATTATCTCTGGTATCAAAATGGATTTGACTAGACTTTTATTGAGTTTTAAGACAGAAAAAGATTTATAAGATTATTTTCATGTTCAATTTCCATGTATTCCAATAATTAAAGGTCTCCCCAAAATACATAAGAAATTAATGGATCCACCTCTTAGACCGATTGTTTTGGGCAGAGGTTGGGCCACAGAGCATACCTCTCAACCTGGAAACATCAAAAAGCTGGACAAGGCCAATGAAAAATAGGTACAAATCTGTACGCTGATTAACATCTAATTTGCATACATAATTACGTAACCTCACCCACTCCAATGGGATTTTGGGATACCAACTTTCAAATGCAAACTGAAGAAAAGACAGCCAAAATATGACACCAGAGTCCCCCTGCAGTCATTCCAATATCCCATTACCTGGCTATTTTTCCCCATTTACCATAAACACTAATGTGTGCACAGACCTTAATCATGATGCAATTACTATGGTGACTGGTAAAACAAGTTATGCTGCAGAAACTTAGGAGTTTGATTGTATATGCTGGATACTGCTGGTGGAGGAAAGATGTTCAAAATGCAATTTTCTTGCTGGGTCATTACTGTCTGAAAAATGCAAGAGATTAAAGACATATGGTATAATTGGCAGTATGAATAAAGTTAACACTACTCTGTTATTTATCCTGAATAAACAAAAAAGAACAACAACGTAATGCATTTATGTATGAATCTTTCTAGTTTATACCAGTCTCCTTTCTTTATCTTATATTAGAAACATATGCAAGATAATCAGATTGTTTCTTCCATTGTGTATCTTGCTGTATCCATCTGTGCCACATGCAGGCAGGCTGCTTGGCAAAGCTTTTCATCCCAAAATCTTTAGAGCAGAATGCCTCTTGGCTAATGTCAGTGAAGACATTACAAGGTCACACCAACAGAAGAATCCAGAATTCATAGTTGCTTTACAGAGTCAGGGTGATTAACAAACATGAGATTTTGCTATGTCTGAAGTTTTCAGTGAGTTGCATGGTGTTTAAACAAACCTGTCAGTCTTCCCGCCTAGATATTCTGTTTTCCAAGCCTATACTGTAGCCCTACACTAATGTTTTTCAATAAATGGCCAGGTAGGGTTTACAGAAAAAAAGTTATGAATCATATAAACAAATTCACAAATGTGTCTGCACTCTGAAACAAGAAAAGCTGCATAAGCATGCAATACAAAAGCTTTGATGAAACATGCATAAAGTTAATTGCATAGCAATATTATACAAGGACTGATGCTTGCTTATAAGAAATGAGTAAAAATCATGCCTGATAAAACTATGTAATAATGCACACATTCTAAAATTAACAATGTTAGGTTATTCTGCATTTTTCTATCCACAAGCTGTGAAGTCACAATATTTCTAAATGTGTTGTGGTTGCCTTGTAGTGAAATGTTTTTATCTTTGCTTAATTTAAGGCCTGCACCATTTTTTATAATTAAAGCACCTCTTCAGAGATGGTTTTATAAGGATTTAATCTTACAGATCCTTCTGAAAAATTATGGGTAAATCACATAATAAGGCTGTATGAAAATCCTTAGCTTGCCACCAACATAATTTTAGGAGACTTGTGTAGTTTGCAAAGGGTCTCCATGGCCAAATCACATGTTTTAGACAAATAAGTGATGGAGAATGTACATCTAATGGATTCACTGATCTTGCAATGAATGTCACTGCAGCTGTAAACCTACCAGTGGAGTTTCATATGCAACATTCATTCCTCCTAAACTGTACTCTACATTAGTACATGTCTATGCAGACATCAGTCTGTACAAAAGTGTTAATAATATGAAACATGTCAATGATGTCAGATGTTTTTTAGTTTGTATCTATTGTTATGACTTTCATTGTCTTGGATAATACTTTATTTAATATTATTCACAGAAAAATATTTATAGCTGTAGATAGTATTTTGCTCTAACATATCTACATTCTGTAGATATTTATGCAGTCTAGCATATTTATAGATTCATGTTTATTTAGCTTTGTATGTTTCTTCATCTGACTATACCCGCCCCTCTTGATATTTATATAGGAAGAATCATTTGCATGCCTTCAATATCTGTGTCTATACTAGGATACATGCTGCTTGGTTGGGCACAACTACCTCAAAAATCAATTGTATTTCTTATAGTAACTAACTTAGTTTTTATAGTTAGTAACTTAGTGAAGCTACTACGAATATCTCTCCTTTATGCATTAGAAACGGTGATAGCTGGCAAGGAATACAACACTCACACACATACACACACACACACACACACACACACACACACACACACACACACACACACACGTTTCCTTACTTGCTGAATGGCTAGTCTTCATTCTTTCTGGTTGGCTCGTCTGATTCCTTGTTCCCTGAATATAACTAAAACAATCCATTACAGGAGTGTCACCGACATAATCCATTCGCTGATAATAATCCATTAGAAGAGTGCCGTTCCCGCTCACATTTGAGCAGCCAGGCCAATTCTGACAGGGTGGTAGCTCAGATGGAGCTGACATCATCATGCACATGATGACATCAGGTCAAACAGTGCAACAATTAAAAAAACAATGGAAAAAAATCGGAAATGACTCTTTGGCATACCTCCCAACTGTCCCAAATTACTCGGTTTTTACAGAGTTCTGGGGTCCAAATGAAGGGGTGCCCCTCGGGATTGTGGCACCCCTTCATTTGGACCCCAGAACTCTGTAAAAACCGAGTAATTTGAGACAATTGGGAGGTTTGCCAAAGAGTCTTTATCAATATGGGTTGAAGGACAGCTTAAACCTCTGTTATATAAGGTGCCTGCCGTTCTTAAAGACTCAGTGCATTTTTTGCAGAGGCTAGGTGAAATTAGAAATGATATAAAAGTTGCTCATGTTTTTGTGACACTGGACATCAGTAGTCTTTTCACAGTTATATCTAATAATTATGGCTTGAAGGCAATTAGGTTTTATTTGGATAACTATGTTGACCATACCACTGCTACGAGTGATTTTATTTGTTTTTTCATGTGCCTCGTTTTGGAGAATAATGTATTTTTGTTTGGTGATAAGTTTTATTTGCAGTATGATAACTGACGTTGGCTTACTGAGAAGGGAAGAAAATATTTAGTGATGCCAATGCTTGGAAGTATTTGATTCCATTTTATGCCAGATTTGTAGATGATTTATTTCTGTATGGGCAGGCACTAGAGAAGATTTAGATATGTTTGTAGATTACATTAATAGTACAACTGATTTTTTAAAATTTACTATGCATGTTTCTTCCAGCATGATTGACTTTTTGGATATTAAATTAACTTAGGACCAAGAGGGTGGGATTGGGACTTTCATTTATAGGAAGCCCTGTTGGAAAAATCATTATTTGTCATGCCACAGTATACATCCCAAGCGGGTCTTCAGAAATATCGCTAAAGAGCAGGCTCTTGGGGCCTCAAGATTATGTACAGATGACATGGATTTCCAGTGTGAACTAGGACTATTACAGTCTAGACTGGAATTCTTAGGATACAAGCCACATGAGATAGATAATTCTTTTAAGGAGGTGGTTAGCTTAAGGAACACTAGGGGTAAACCCTTTTTATTCAGGGAATCAGGACAGCTTTACTAACGAAGTGAATCCAACTTACGCCCTTTATAGATTTCGTTGAAGTACAGTAGCAACATAGACACTATCTCTGATGTGATCTATGGTAACTGGAAAATTTTACTGACTGACGATAATTTAAAAATATATATTGGGAATAAACCATATTTTGTGTTTAATAATAATCTGAACCTGAAGAGGAGGCTCTGTAAAGGGAGCACCATGACTTTCAATACCATCTCATCGAGAATAGGAACATTTCCTTGTAGACATTGCAAGGCCTGCCCTTTTATTGGTAAAGGGAATAAGTTCATTCACCTTGTTATGAACAGGTTATATTCACCCTGCTTATATGCTGACTGTACAACCAGCAATGTAGTTTATTTAGCCTAGTGTGAATGGTGTTGTTCATTTTATGTGAGCAAGACAAATAGATCTTTGAAGGATCTAATTTTACAGCATGCTAGAGATATTAGAGTAGGTGCCAAGCACAATTCCTTAGCACAGCACATTGCTATGTGTGATACATGCACTTTCTCCTTTATGGTCCTACAGATTATTCCTGCTACATTAAGAGGGGGGATATAGTGAATAAGACTGAAACAGTGGAGTCAAACTGGATAGCTGAATTTTTGGCAGATAAACCACCTGGCCTTAATTGTATACTTCCCATGAAACCCATCTTGAAGGGGAGGAGACCTAATTGTTAATTGCTTATATTTTAGCATTTAATGTGCAATTTTTTAGTGTTTTGTGAACCTGATAAAGGGGAAACCTAAAAGTGCTTATTCTGTCTTGGTTTTATTGCGTTTTACTGCAGTAAATAATTTTTCATATGGTTTTCAGAGTGGTGGTCCACGAGTTTATTTTATACAAGTTTTATAAGTAAGTCATTGATGAGATATGCTACCTAGAAAACTGCATTTATAAAAGCATTACTGAGCATTTTTTGCAATCAAACAACGTATGATAGTCATTTGTGTGTAGTGTTACCTTTGCAATCAAAGTGCTGTTAGAAATTGCATTCTGACAGCCTTTGTAAAATATTACACAGATTTGAACCCTGGTTCACTTGTGCTCTGTCTCCAAAGTGGCTGCACTTACAGCTTGTGCCACAGAGACAGTTACACAGTAGGTGTTTGTTCTGCACTCAGTACTGTGCAGAGTGCTGATGTCTACACACTGCTGCTGAGCCTGTTTGTGCTACCGAATACTGCCCAAATAAACATTTTCACTATTTTCCTTAGGCAGATAAGTCTGATTGTGCACTGTTGAGGAGCAAGCAAGTATAGAAGGCAAGAAGCAGAAAAAATACATATGAAGTTGTGATGAAAATAAGTCATAAATATGGAGTAACATTTTCTACATTCCCTTTACATAGGTTGGATTTGAAACCTAGAGCAACTCTGTTGCGGATCTAAAGTCACCGCATTTACAGCTTGTGCCACAGAGAGATGGATATATCATGTGCACAGATTCAAGTAAAAACGTAGACACAGAAAATATAAGAACAAACATGACTTGTCCTTCCATTCAAGAGTTATACTATTTAAAAGACACGTGCTGCATTTTTACATCTGCTGCAAACATTAAATGCAGCATGTGGCTTCAAGATGGATTCACACCCTGCATCATCTTTCCTTTTTCTTTAAACTTATTTCATTTATACTGTGTGCTATAGTGACACATGTGTATGATATAGAATTTCTTCTCTTACTGCTGTTCAAAGAGCTATAGCAAAGTGCAGCTGTGCTACCCTACAATGCATTAATGATGGTATGACAAATTACATTTCTCAGTTTGTACCTTCAGCAGTGTACTATCATTCATTGCCATGAAACACTGCCAAACCAAAGAGCATTTTGCCAAAACAAATACTCACAAATGATGAACACAATAAAAGGAAAAAAAAACTTGTTAGTAGTAGCAAATATCAGGAAATAATAATAATGCAGGATTATGTGGTTTTCTAACCATGTGCCCATTACAACCTGATCATATGCTCAGAAAAATATGCATTAACTCTCACAAACAGCACACTATCTGGATTTAAACCCTCAAATCAGTGCAATAACAACACACACAGTTGTGTTTCTTATCCCTCTTTGCCAGTAACTGAGGCTTAGAGTATTAATGGAAATGTACATATCTTACAGATAAGACTTAGAAAACCATCAAATTACAGAGCCATGCATAGAAACATCACTAAATGTCCCTATTTGCTTGAACATGTCTAAGATGAATGTGATATTGACAAATATTTTTTAGGTTAATAATAGCCCACACCATATTAATGTAAGGTGCCAGGACTGCAAACTATTTCTTCTCTTTTTTTTCTGAGTATCTTCTACTCCTCCCAGCTTAACTAACAGAAATATAATGTCATGGTCTGCTCTTCAAATTTTCCCTTAAGGAAGCTCTACTCTTAGTATAATCAGACTACTCACTATATTATAAGCCTAGCACTTGCTCTCAATACTTCTCTACAAAGTAAGCACTCTCGTACTAAGTAAAGCACTACATCTACTTACCACCCCTGTGAATATCCACTTCCCTTAAAGGTACAGCACTCCCTTATACTGTTCTAGCATGTCGAGTGGTAGATTACTGGCGTCCTCTCCAGTTCAGCTGGTCAATCTGGATATCTTGAGACAATGCTACAATTGTCTCATGTACACAGACAACCCTCTCCTCCTCCCAACAAACACAAATACATGTGAGAGATGCAACTATATAGCCAAACTGGAGGCTGAACTCTCTCAACTCAGGGCTGACATGACCAGACAGGAGGAGATGGTAACCACACACACAACAATCCCAGTCCCACATAGACCTACCACAACTGCAAACCAAACACATAAAAACACGAAGACATACTCGGAGGCTCTAATAAAAAAATTACCAAAATAACAGAGGCTCCCAAAGCAGACATCCAAAAATCCACCATCTCAAAACAAAACACATGCAACACATACTTCAATAAATCAGTGTGTCAACCAATCACAGCCCTTAAGGCCAAACACCATGCCTGATACACTAGTAATAGGTGACTCTATAGTCAGACACACTGATGTCCCGCTGACCAGACTGAACAAGGAGAGGGTGACTGTGAGCTGTCTATCGGGAGCTAGGATCCGCCACATAACACACGCACTCAAGTCACTCCAAAGCAAGTACAAATATGACTCCGTCATTGTCCATGCTGGTGTGAATGACCTGAGACATACCTCCCTGGACTACATGAAAAGAGACATAGAGAAGCTCTCTGATTATGTAGCCCAAGCTGGTATTACCCTGACCCTGAGCAGCATCTTGCCCTCACCAAGAATGATACCACAATACAAAGACAAGATGATCAGCTTTAATAATTGGCTCAAGTACTGGTGTCATTCTAAGGGGATCCAATGTTTGTCTGCCTGGGATGACATGTTGGACAAGCCACGCTGCTTCACAAGGGATGGCTTACACCTGTCACCACTGGGCTTCCGGATATTGGCAAAGGCTCTTGCCACCCCATAGTGCCTTTTTTAGGCAAGGCTCAAAAGACAAACCCACCTCCTTAGAAAACAAAAATGGAAAAAAACTAAGGGTAATGCTGCTCAACGCCAGAAGTCTAAATCTCAAGATGCAGGCACTTGATGCACTCCTCAGCATGGAGAACATCAACGTCTGTGCAGTAACTGAAACCTGGTTCAAGGCTCCTGAGAGCACCCCAGTGCTACCAGGCTATACCTCGTATCATGCTTTTCGGCCGAACCACAAAGGGAGGGGGAGTGTCCATATTCATCAAGGACACCCACACCTCCAGGTTAGTAGCAACACATGAAGCATCAGAGACCATACAAGTGCTACTAACCATAGGCAAAACTGCTATACAACTGGTAGCATGTTACAGACCACCCTCCCAATCTCAAGAACCCCACTCAGCCTTCCTGAAGACATTGGAGGATATGAATGTATCACAAAATACCATCATACTGGGAGACTTCAACTACCCAAACATAGATTGGGTACATTATTCTAGCCCTAATACCCTAGCCCAAAGGTTCCTGGAACTCATAAATTCAAATGCACTGGAACAACTAGTCACACCTGATCATCACAAACATGGGGACAAAATGCTCCACACCGGAAGTATACCCCTCACTAGTGAGATCTGACCACAAACTAATCACCCTGGATATACATACCCCACCTCCACCCCCAGCACAAAAGACCACAGTGAAAAACTTCTCAAAAGCAGACTTTACTCTTCTTAAGACTGAGATGGTATCCTTTAAGCCCACTGTGCCAGTGAATACCACATTCCACAATGCCAAATCCTTCACAAATGCTTTCTATGGACATCTCCAAGAATGCATGGATCATGCAATCCCAAACAAATCCAAGTCCCTCTCCACCAAAGGCAAGCGTCCTGTCTGGTGGACCTCAGCCATTAACAAATTGTATAACAAAAGAAGGAAGCTACTGCACGTTGGAGCGAAATCCCATGAAGGAAAGACATCTCTGATCAACATTAGCAGAAAACTACGTTCTCTCATAAAAACATCCAAGGCCAACTTTGAGAGAAAAATCGCTAAGGACACTAAAGATAACCACAAAGCCTTCTTCAGCTATGTTAGAAACCTGGGCAGAAACCCTCAGATATGCTCAGAGTTGGTTCACAACAACAAAAAATACACTGAACCCACAGATATTGCCAACATTCTGGCTGACAGGTTCAGTGCAAATTTCTCCCCTCCCTCACCCCCAAAAGAAGAAATACTTATCCCAGCTGAATGTAATCTCCCTGTCATCTCAGATGTCCAAGTGAGAACTGCCCTAAACGAAGCTAAAAACACAGCATCAATGGGACCTGACGGTATCCCTGGTTGCGTGCTATGTGAACTCCAAGAGGAGCTAAGCCCACACATAAAAATGCTATTTAACCTTAGCCTTACTTCGGGATATGTACCTGAACACTGGCGTACAGCAACAGTGGTCCCACTCCACAAAGGGGGTGCCTCTACAGACCCTGGAAACTAAAGCCCCATAAGCTTAACCAGCCTGGTCTGCAAAGCTATGGAAAGAATCATTATGGAACTCATAAACAGAGACATAGAGGACCTACAGACACTTGACCCCAACCAGTTCGGCTTTGTAAAGGGCAGATCCTGCCTTTTGAACCTGGTTGACTTTTTCAAAACAGTCACTAGAGCCATTGATGAGGGCAAAGCAGTCCATACAGCCTACCTGGACTTGGCTAAGGCCTTCGACACAATACCCCACTCAGGCATCATAGATAAGCTCAGCAGCTTAAACTTAAACCCTTATGTCACTAGATGGGTTGCAAACTGAATAAAGGACAGAACCCATAAAGTTAAAATCGCTGGAGCAATGTCAGACTCAAAGCCAGTCACAAGTGGTGTCCCACAGGGATCTGTCCTGGGACCCCTCTTGTTCGGCATTTATTTCTCAGATGTTAAAGCAAACATGGGAGGGCTGTGGCTGACAAAGTTCGCAGATGACTGCAAACTAGGTGCCATAGTCGATACACCAGCGGACACATACATCCTACAAAAAGGCCTCACAGAAACAGACAACTGGTGCCAGAGTCACGGCCTTAAACTAAATGCCAAAAATGTATAGTCATCCCCTTTGGGAAAAACAAAGTACCCACAAATTATCACATAGACAGCAACCCACTGAGTACGGAAAAAGTAATCAGAGACCTAGGGACCCAAGTCGACAGCGACCTCTCATTTGACACCCACATTGCCAAAGTGGTCAGAAAAACATTCTACCTTGCATACCTCATCATGAAGGGATTCACATCCAGATCCAAGGATGTCATTGTACCCCTATACTCCTCCCTCATCAGACCTATGATTGAGTACAATGCCCCATTTGGTATGTACCTCACCCGGCATTTGCAACAGCTGGAGAGACCACAAGAGTACCTCACCAAGAGGATCAAGGGTCTCCAACATATGCCTTATTCTGCCAGACTAAAGAAACTTCAGCTCTATTCAGTAGCATACCGCCTGCTCAGAGGTGATCTCTGCCTGTTGTACAAGGCCATGTCCAATCAGGATCTGATGGACATGCTCCACCTCAAAAAATCCAAATCCATCAGGACCACGAGAGCTAAAGACTTAAACCTCGGCACAAGTATGAATAGGACATGCTGGAGGGATAGATTCATAACCCAGAGGCTTCCCATGCTTTGGAACAAGATCCCAGTTCGTATTAGGCAGAGCCCCTCACTGACTCTCTTCAAGAGAAATCTTGATGAGTGAATGGGAGATCGTAAGTTTACCCCAGGGGTCACATCTGTGTCACTGCTAGACAGGGGCACAGTAAAAAATTCTATTATATAAGGGAACCGTCATTGTGTCACTACTAGACAGAGGCACAGTATTCTAAATTTATTCTGTACATTTTTTTGTACCATCTCATGGGGTGGCAAAAGCCACATCACTATGGCTAGGTTTACAAATGCCCCAGGGCAGATAGCCTAGTACTATACTATGAAACTATGAAACTATGGTCAGGTCTTTGTATCTTTGTTTCTATGTATAATTTAGCAGATATGTGTTTAAGAAAGGCTTTTAACCAGAGGATGGAGAGTGTGCTACTATTACAGGAATATCAATGTTGTTAAGGTTGTTCTCATAGCTCTCAAGGTTCTTCCATGTGATTTAAGTCTATTCTGCATGAAACACACACTTCAAAGAAAAAGGTCTCTTCAGTATTGCATGCTGTTTAGTCAGAGTAATTAATACTTGCAAGCCATTACTAGATAACAATTGTCATTGCTCCTCCCTGCAGTCCTATGGCATGTGCATGCAGTTGTGTATCTACTTACACAGTGTCTACCTCCCCTGCACCAAGTGATTTTTTTTTTGGTACTCAGGAATGTTCATGATTTAACACCTCATTTGCATCTTCACAGTGCTCAGAGGGCTGAATCTACACTATATAAAAGTAATGGTGTAGCTATGGAAGTGGAAGGAGGGGAAGACTGATTTCATAGAGACAGACCATTATTGGTATTTACTTGGAGGAGATTTTTCTACAAATTGCTGCATCATTTTATAAGGTATGTTTGCCCTTTTCATAAGCTGCTTACATTTTCACATTTGGAATGTACTTCAATATGCAATAAAACATTTTTATATGTATGTATTATTTTGTTATGCTGCAGATATGTCAGTTCTTGCTGTGCTTTCCATGTTTGTTAATGAACGGTATGGTTGCATCATATTTCCATTTTCTCCTGGAATTTTACCAGTTACTGAAGACAAGTGAATTGTGTTTATTATCAACCTGAAAAGGTTGTGCATGTGTAGCTAACAGAGGTGTTAAGCTTTTCAGATCTCCTGTGGTGACCTCTACAACAGTGGAGAGACCAAGGAAATTGTCTGGGCCTTTTTACTTTGCATTTTTGAGTAGTTATTGAAAATACTGCCATTTAGTAGTTAGTTACACAACTGCTGTCCTCATTACAGAAATGTTAATAGGATGGATGTAATGCTAAGATATTACAATTGTCCTGCTTTCTTGGGGGGGGGGGGTGGCTCCCTTAGTTTGTTTGTAGTCCAAAATCTGAAATGAGCAATATTTTTTCAATTGTCTTGTGTTGAGGATGGTTGCACAGATTTTATTTCAAGAGAATGATTTCTCAATGTGCTACAAATGTGTTTTGTCTTTTTCTGTTTCATGTCATACAGGATTATGGCACCCATACCATCTGTTCCATGCAAGCCATCATTTAGAGATGCATAGAATGAAGTCATCATTGAAACCTTATACCACCATGGATCCTTCATGTTGGACAGAGCAGAGGTGATGTGTCTGCCAGACAAAGCATATGGCAGCAGGGGGTCACTGGTGTTAATACAGTGGGTGGCCATGCCAGAAACTATAATCATCTGTGGTGCCATGTCACTGACATGATTACAATGGAACACAAGAGGGCAGCTTCTGTAGCATAAAAACAGATAGCTATAGGGGGTGGTCCTACTACTGAACCACCACTCACTTAAACTGAGCAGTTCCTGCCCCTGACAGAGATCCCAGCAGCTCAGCAGAGGGTTCACACAGACTCTTGATGTTGGTGCTGATGTGGATGACAAGCCAAGCATGTCCCAAGAATTTCCAGATATGCTATATATAAGGCATTTACTGCCATTCTCATCATCTTTATGTGTTACTTCTTGTACATCTGGAAACATTGAGATGTGTGCCTTAAAACAGACAGAGTCCAACTGATATTTTGTTGGATGGAATGGTCAGTCTGGTTGATTCTGAGATATTTCTTAAGGGGAAGACAGGCAGAGGATTATTCTCTTGTCTTTGTGTCATTTGCATTGTGATGCTTATTGGCCTCTTTCCACTGCTTTCCCATTTTTCCAGAGACATCAGAATTACCATTTGAAAGACCACCTGCACATGGTAAGCACAAACTTTCTTTGATTATTAATAGGTTCATAGGTTCATACTAGGCTATCTGCCCTAGGGCATTTATAAGCCTAGCCAGAATTGTGTGGCTTTCACCACCCCTTAGGTTGAAGAATACTATACCCATTAGTTTGCCGTGCCTCTGTCCAGCAGTGATACAGAGATGATCCCCGGGGTAAACCTACGATCTCCCATCCACTGGTCAAGATTCCTCTTGAACACAGCCAGCAAGGTGCTCTGTCTCACATGGACCGGGATTCTGTTCCACAGCATAGGGAGTCTCTGGGTGATGAATCTGTCCCTTCAGCATGTCCTATTTATATCTGTGTTGAGGTTTAAGTCTCTTGCTCTTGTGGCTCTGGTGGATTTGGATTTTTTGAGGTGGAGCATGTCCATTAATTCCGGGTTGGACATGGCCTTGTATGTCAGGCACAGATCACCTCTGAGCAGATGGTATGCGACTGAATAGAGCTGGAGTTTCTTCAGTCAGGCAGCATATGGCATATTTTTGAGCCCCTTTATCCTTTTGGTGAGGAACTTTTGGGGTCTTTCCAATTGCTGCAGGTGTCGGGTAAGATACATTCCGAATGGGGCATTGTACTCAATCATTGGTCTGATAAGTGAAGAGTACAGGGGAACAATGACCTCCCTTGATCTGGATGTGAATCCCTTCATAATCAGGTGGGCAATGTAGAAGGTCCTCCTAACCACTTTGGCAATGTGAGTGTCAAAAGAAAGGTTACTGTCAACTTGGGTCCCCAGGTCCCTGATAACCTCTTCTGTGCTTAATGGATTGCCACCTATGTGGTAACTTGGCATTACCTTGTTTTTACCAAAGGGTATGACTATACATTTTTTGGTGTTTAGCTTAAGGCCATGGCTCTGGCACCAGTTATCCATTTCTATGAGACCTCTCTGAAGGATATATGTGTCTGATGGATTTTCAACTATGGCGCCCAGTTTGCAGTCATCTGCAAACTTTGTCAGCCACAATCCTCCTATGTTTGCCTGCACTTCTGAAAAGTAGATGCCGAACAAGAGGGGGCCCAGGACTGAGCCCTGTGGGACACCGCTTGTGACCGGCTTGGAGTCTGACATGGCACCAGCAACTCTAACCCTGTGGGTTCTGTCCTTGAGCCAGTTTGCAACCCATCTTGTGACATATGGGTTTACATTTAAGCTGGTGAGCTTTTCTATGATACCCGAGTGGGGTATTGTGTTGAAAGCTTTTGCAAGGTCAAGGTAGGCTGAGTGAACTGCCTTACCCTCATCAATGGCCTTGGTTTGCTTAGCTTACATTTGTGTGAGTCAGTATGGTCAGTTTTTGTGAAATGTGTGTATATTTGTGTACACACAATCAAGCTCTGTGCTAACACTACATCCTGGCATATTAGGCAGGTGTGAGTTGTGCATGATAAAGTTGTCAATTCAGCATTGTTCCTCCTGACCACTTGAACTGTCTCCACCAGAAGTCGCATTGCCACTTCATATCCCCATACTTAAATGTAAGTCTGAGTAGAGAGTAAGTATTGTATTCCTTTAGCATTGAAAGTGTTTAACATGAGACTTTAGAACACACTTTGGATCATTTCCTGTCAGTGTTTCTCTGCTTCTTGTGTTTGTTGCTTGTTATCACAGGTGAACCTGACAATGACAGTGTATAACTCATATCACCTGATGTCAGAGTATTGGTAGCCTCTGGTAATGATGCTGGTGATATAGAGGCACACTCAGTGGGTCCAGAGGTTCAGTCTGACACTGTAATTGGGCTCAGATATCCACTGGTCTTATTTCAGACACAGTCAGAATGCCTATGCATACCCATTCCAGTGAGACCTCAGAGATAGGACAGGTTAAGGGTGACACAGTTGATCGGGGAAGTGTGGTTACTCCTGTTGCAGAGCTGGTTGAGTCTGCCTGTAGCCATCATGAGGGCATAGTACCACACAGGAGGGTTGCTAGAGGTCCTCAGAGGAGGTCTACTATTCACCCTAATCCTGATGCTGGTGGGTCATTATGTGCCACCAGATGTGTGTATAGGGCCATCATGGAGGCACAGACACGTTACACTGGGGACTCAGAAGAGATAGTGCAAGTCCTAAACATGGCTCATTCTGATATGCATGACTGCCTCAGCTGTGTGAGTGGCTCATTAGATAGGATGAGTGAAACACCAGATTGAGCAGTGTCTGTGATTGAATGTATGCTGGGGGTGGGTTAGCAGCCATGTGTCTGTAGAGTGGCAACATCCTCTAGTGTTAGCTGATGTGGCCATGCCAGATCCCACTCTGCTCCATCACTGATTGAGATGTCAATACCCAGACATGGAAGGACATGGAGTCATAGTCCTAGACTTAGTCTTGAAGAGAGTTCATCCATCCAGCAGACATCGTTCACATTTGGGTTGCACCGCACTTCGAACTGGGGATGTGAAGTGGCAATGCGACTTCTGGTGGAGACAGTTCAAGTGGTCAGGAGGAACAATGCTGAACTGACAACTTTATCATGCACAACTCACACCTGCCTAATATGCCAGGATGTATTGTTAGCACAGAGCTTGATTGTGTGTACACAAATATACACACATTTCACAAAAACTGACCATACTGACTCACACAAATGTAAGCTAAGCAAACTTTAATGTTGATTGGGATACATCTCCTGTTAGTGGCTCTGAGATACTTCATACTTTACTGAATGTTCTGTGTTTCTATCTCATGCACACTCACCAGTTTGGTGTCAGCCATTGCCTACCCCCCCTCCCCACCCTGTGCAAATGATGATGACTGTGTTATGCACTTTGCATATTTGGTTTTAACTTAGGGTTGCATATATGTTTGATTCACAGAGTGGATAGCTACATGAATCTTTCTCACAATGTTGATTTTATGCATTACATATGAATATTTTGGATGCTTTTGTACATGCTCATTTCAGAAGGACTTTTTTCAGCTAGTATTGTAAGTCATGCATTCAAATCACTGATATTGCATTCCTGCTTATTACTCTATTTTTGAAACTGTTGATATAATTGTCCTGCTGACTGTTTTCTGTACAGTGGGTAAGAGACCTGCTTGATGCTGGCTACTGTGCATGATGCCTAGCTGTATAGTGCAGATATCATTCCTATTAGCCAGTAATGCCACTGATGGAAACCTTACATAGGGTCTGATTGAATACATTTACAACTAACAGTATGCAGGTATATCACTTACATTTATCATCTTACACATTGTTCATATGCTACAGGTTCCACACTTACCTTGACATTTCTGTAGGTGTGAGTCATATGCTTTGGGGCTGTCTCTGTCTGATGCTATTCATACACAGACATTGCGTGGTTTAGTAAAGTTTGTGTACATTGACTGGCATCAGTTTTAATATTTGTATGTGCTTAGGTTGTTATGTGTATTCCTTTGCTGGTGAGTGTGCATGCTCTCCTTTGCCTCTTAGGTGGTGAGTGCATGTGGTCTCCTTTGTCTCTTAGCCAGAACAAGGACATATTGTGCACTCCTACATCTCTTGGTAACCTCTGCAGCTGGAAGTTCTCCCTCAGAATTCTCATCTGTTTGTTGTGGAGTTGCTGGCCCTGCTTGTGTTTCAGTAATGTGTGGTCCTGAATCTTGCTATCTCTATCGCAGCTGTTTTCTTATGATGATATTGTGAAACATGGCACAGGCTGTGAACATTTCTTTGCAGGTGCCTGGTTCATACTGCAGGGCACCACCTGATGTGTCTAGACAGTGGAACAATGACTTTAGCATACCAGACACATTCTCTATGATGTTTCTAGTTTGAGCATGGGCATTGCTGTATCCTTCCTTTGAGGCTGTGTGTGCATTTCTGATGGGTGTCATCAGCCACAGTTCCAGTGCATAAACTGTATCACCCAGCAGATGGCCTTGTGGAACATCACCCCAGTAAACCTTGTGTAAAGTGAGAGGTATGCCATATGTCTGAATCATGGTAACTGCCTGGATTGCCTGCACATACACTGAGGATGATCCCTTGGGCATTACAGACAATCTAGCTGTTGATTGGGTAGAACTGCTTCCTGTTGATGTATGTTCTTCCCTGTTCACCATGTTGGGCTTTTATTTCTATGTGAGTGCAGTCTATGGCCCCCAAAACTTCTGGGAGGTGTGCTACAGCACAAACATTCCTGCATTGTTCTTGCTCTCTCCTTTGGTATGCATGAAAAATAGATGCACTCCATTGCATGTTTTAGCATAGCATTAAGACACTGGTGCAATATTCTGGAGGCTGACACTTGTGACACTCCTAGTATATCCCATGTGAGTCTCTGGAATGTGCTAGTAATTAATATCCTTATTGTTACACATACCTTAGTTTCCACTGGCATAGGTTCTCCCCAATTTCCCCTGGTCCGAGGTGGGGGCGGCAGAGGTTGCAGAGTAGTGTTTCCTTTTCAACCCTGTATCTCTCTAATATTTCAATTTCATGCAGTCCAGGATATGTTAAACAGGGTCTAAATACCCTTCTTCTCCTTGGATGAAGTCTATCTGCAGCAACACCAGCATAGATTTGAGCCTGTTGCACATGCACATGCAAGACAGCAGCAGCCCCTAACATTGCTTTTTTGTAAATATGATGGTGGGTGCATTCCAGTAGGTTTCAGAGTTCATGGCAAAGAGCTACACCAAGTATATGGAGAGCTGTTTAATGAATACAAAATAGTGCACTATCATGTGTGCATCGTGTGGCGATGAGCACACAATATCAGCTCTGACATTAGCCATACATGAACATGAATCCAGCCTCATGTTTTTTTTTTAATTTGAACTACTTCTTTTAGCTTAGTTGGAATCATATTAGAGGCATCTCTGCAGTTTTCAGAATACAATGAAAGTAAAGCAGCTCTTCTGAAGTTCTAATTTTTCTTAGTTTATTTATTTACTTGTTTGTTTATTTATCTGTGCTTTGTTGACTGGGTTAGTCCCACTAGGCTAGTGGCCTCTTTTCATTGGCGAACTGAGGTGGTATTTATATTATTGGGGGAAATTTGGTCAAGGCATTGGTGAACCTCTGTTACTCTTTTCAACAGGTAATGTAAGATATTTCCAATCCACCTGATTTGCAGTGTTAGCAGTCAAAACATCTGGAGTGTGATGAGAACTCACATCCTACTGGTTTTCAAGCACCAATGGTAAGTGTGCTACCTGCTGTGCCACTGACACTACATTAATTAGTCCTGACTTAGCTTGGACTGATATTCTAGCATTGTCATTGTTCATCCTTTCTGTGCTTTCTAACAGCTATTGAGCTAGTGTTACTGATACTTCCTTGTAAGATTGAAGTTGTATTTTTAGTTGCCAATGTTTCCTGCTTTCTTTAAAAAACAACTATAATAAAAATTAACACATTAACATTCAGCAGTATGTTTAGAAACTACATCACTTTCAGTATTGTTTGCACAAGGGGAAACAAGAAGTCTGTTCTACAACTTCCCATGAGTGGCACCAAATACCTATTGTGATGTAAATATGGTGAAGAATATATAGCAGAAAGCTGATGCAGTTGAGTACCACAATATAAAGGGCACTGAAGCAGCTGCCCCAAAGGATTTGTTTGTGTCTTTCGGCTTTTCCCGGTTAGGGGTCGCCACAGCGGAACTCCGGTCCGCTAATGATTGGCAGTAGAGTTTTACGTGCTGGCTTGCCAGGCCTAACGCACAACCTTCAACGAAGGAACGCCCATTCACGCATGTCGCCACACAGAAGACACTCTAACTGAGAATCGAACGGGCGACGTCTAACTGTGAGGCGGCAATGCTACTGCAGCACCACCACTGCAACATTACAATATGTTAACTCAAGGTAATAAAACAGCAAATGAAATGAATGGAAGAAGGTACTAACAAGTACACAAGTTATCAACCATAATAAAAGTTTTTTCTGCTGCCTGGGCTACCTGTTTTCAGTCATTTTACTTATAGATTAGGCAATCATCTCATCCTTGTGGTGGTGGAGGAACACTGTTTTTTCTTTCCCTGTTATTTCTTTCTAACAAACATTTTAAGTTACCACCACTCCTATAAGTAAAAGTCAGTTCTAAATCTAAAACCCTTACCAAATCTTGTTTTTTTTTATTTTGTTCCACTTATTCCTTATAATGTTCCTAATGCTCCTGCTATCTATACTATAGTTTACTATTATATTTTATAAAGATATAGGGCAGGATTCACGAAGGCTTGCATGGAGTCTAAGAGTAGTGTAAGACTCCATGCAGCCTTCGCGATCCAGGAACAGCCCAAAGTCAGTGTAAGAGACAAGCTAAAACGTCTCTTACACGTAGTGGGTGTGGATAAGCTAATCACCTCACTTGCAGCTGAATAGCATGCAAATGAGGATGATTAGCGATCCAGGAAGCCCAGAACAGCCTGTGTAAGAGCCGTTTTAGCTGCAGAAATGTACTCAGTTGACAATTGCGTACGTTTCTGCAAAAACCGCAATGGAGCCATGTCAGCTCCAAATAAAGGGTGCATATGTCTCAGGCAGCATGCCAATGGCCAAATATGTGGCCATTGGCAAGGTAACCCGATGCAAAAATATTAAAAATATAATTTTTTTTTTCGGCGATCGCCGATGTTTAAACCCAGCGCAGCCCCACGCAAATGGGCTGCGCTGTATAAAACATAAAAACGAAGGTTATAAACCCACAAATGTGGGTTTAATGCAATACATGGAATTTCAATGCAGGGACCAGCAGACCAGAAACAACATGGCTACCGTGTAGTGGTTGCTAAGGGGAGAAGCTGAGTAAGAGATGTAATTAAGCATTAGTAGGCAATCTGATGCAAATGAGTGTTTGGATACTGAATTCCACTGTCACATAGCAAATGAGCACATTCTGAGTAGTGTAAGTGTTACAGAAGGGGGAGGAACAGAGTAGGAGATAGGTGACATCACAGGGGGGAATGGTAGAAAGAAATGCAGTTCATTGGAGGTCAGAGTTACATGACAGATGTCAGACAGATATCATGGAAAGAGGTGTGCCACTAGATAAGCATGGGAAAGTCAAGAAATGGAAGGTGTACACTGTTGCCTACACCAAAGTTTCTTGCTGGGCATGCATGCGCACATGTGCGCGCCATGAAGCGCGAGTAAGACAATGTGGGCGCGTGTAAGGCAGACTGACCATGTGGAAGCGTGTTGGTAGCTGTTTAACACTGTTTGCGTGGGTGTGCGCGCGTGTAGGGCAGACTTAGCATGTAGAAGCCTGTTGGCAGACCTGTAACACTGTTTGAGCTGGTGTGCGCGCGTTTTAACCCAAATAAGATGATTCTGAGCTGTGTAAGCATGTGTGCACGCGTGTAAGCCACTGTGAGCGTGTTTCTGCTCGTATACACGCTGCTCCCCCCTGAGGAAACAGAAAGGAAAAAGGAAGCAACATAATTAGTAGGAAGCTACCAGGGAATATTGCTGGAGCTAGCAGGTGAAAACAATTAGAAGCAGGCAATTACACAGGCAGAATAGGTAGCTCAGCCCAACACATAAAAATCTGCAAACAGCACTGCAAGATGTTTCTCTCAAGAGACACTGCAAGACAGGAGTAAGCTATTAGAAGTGAAAACTGAAAAAGCTGAACTCAGAGCAGAAATGTTAGGGGCTGCCATAGCTGTCATAATGAGACATAGGCGACTTGCTGAGGGTGGTGACAATGCAGATGGTGCCAGACAACCCACAGTGAGGAGACGGAGAAGAATGTACAGGCCCAGGGTCACCTACCATGGGTTACATGAGCTGGAGATAGTAGAGCTATAGAGTGGACAGAGACCTCCTGCAGCAAATAGTGGAGCTGTGCAGGCCACGCCTCACACATAGAACCAACAGAGGGGAACCCATCCCAGTGGAAACCAAGGTATGTGTTGGCCTAAGAATACTAGCAACAGGTACCTTCCAGAGACCAACTGGTGATATGATGGGGATATCACAGGCATCAGCCTCCAGGGTACTGCACCAGTTCCTGGATGCCATGTCAGCACATGTCGGTGATCATGTATATTTCCCCAATGCCCGTGAGGTATTGGCCAGCAATATGCGTCTCTTCCAGCAAATAGCGGAATACCCTGAGGTAGTGGGTGCAATAGACTGCACGCATACGCATCAAAGCACCAGCCGGTGAGCGGGGTAGGGCATACATTAACCGCAAGGGCTTCCCCTCCATCAACTGCCAAGTCGTGTGTGATGCCCAGGGCATAATAATGAATGTGTGTGCTGGCTGCCCTGGGAGCTACCATGATTCCCACATCTGGCATTTGACGCAGCTGTACCAGACATTTGCCAATGGGGACATCCCGCACGGACACCTAGTGGGGGATGCAGGTTATGCACTGGAGCCGTGGCTGATGACACCCATCAGAAACGCACACACACCTGAACAGGAACGCCATAATGAGGCACACGCACAAACACGTAATGTAATTGTGCGTGTGTTTGGGCTGCTCAAGTCATGGTTCCGGTGTCTGGACACATCTGGTGGAGCCTTGCAGTACACACCAACTACATGTACCCAAATTGTCATGGTATGTGCTATGCTACATAATATGATCTTGCGAAAACAGCTGCAGCAGGACCAGCATAGGGCCGGGCCAAACAGCCCCCCACCATTGCCAAGGCCATCACAGGCAGAGCGTGACTCGGAGGAGGAACAACCTGAGCCTGCCCCAGTAGGCAGAAGGAGGTGTGCCCAGTATGCCCTGGCCTTGGCAAAGAGGCAACACATAGCACATACACTGGCTCAGTAGGAACCCTGGGAATGATACCCCCTCTGACTCACTCAGATGCCTAAAATGACATGACCTGCTCACAAACATGTACAGGGAGTGTAATATGTGCATTCGACAGAGGCAGCCCTGCAGCACCACCTGAGGCATGAATGCCATGTGTTAAGTAATGTAACACCATGTACTATATGCACACCTGAGGACCCTGACCAACATCCTACCCTCACTAAGCATCATGCCACAATATGACAATGAGATGATCAAGTGCAATAATTGACTGAAGTATCGCAGTTAGTCAAAGGGGATCCAATGTGTGCCAGCCTGGGATGACATGCTGAGCATGACATGATGCTCCACCTGCTAGGACTGGCGTGCACCTATCAGTGCAGGCCGTATGGATACTGGCAAAGGCTGTTGTTACCCACAGCGTTCCCTGAATAGGTAAGGCTCAAAACACAAACCTACCTCCATAGGTATCAGAAGGGATAAGAATAAGATAAGGGATAAGTCGAAACAGCAAGATGCATGCAGTCTAAACTCACCCAGTATGGAGAATGTTGATATCTGTGCTGTAACAGAAAACTGGGTCAAGGCTCACAACAGCACCCTAACACAACCAGGTTACACCTCATACTGTGCTGTACAGCCTCAAAACATGGAACAAGCTACAAAAGCAGGGTGACTAGCAATAATTGTCAAGGATAACCACACCCCCATGTTGGTACCACAACAAGAAGCAGCATGGACTAGCCATGGTCAAGTAACAGTGGCTACAACTGCCCCCCAGTTTATAGCCTGCTACAGACTACTGTCCCAACACCAGGAACTGCACCTGGCCTATGCTGGAATACATGAATATATCAAGTCCTCCAAACAACATTATATTGGGTGACTGAAAATACCCAGACATAGACTGGGAGCATTATACTAGCTCCAACACTGTAGGAAAAAAGTTCATAGAATCCATAAAAACCAAAATGCCCAGGAACAACGTACCACTCCCACAAGAGGGGTAAGCATACTGGATGTGATAATCAGCAACATGGGTACTGGATGGCAAGACGAGAAGTGTATTGCTCACTGGTAAAACCAGACCATAGAGTAATCACACTGGATATACAAATCCTGACCACAGTCCCTGGCCAGAAAACCACAGTGGAAAACATGTGTAAAGCAATATTTGCACTCCTCCAAACTGATGTGGAATCCATTAAAGGTCCTGTGCAGGTGCAAAATATGGGCCACACCTCAGAACCTGTAATACAGCCATTCCATGAACACTGCCAGGAATGCTTGGATTATGCAATCCTAAATTAAAACAAGACACAATGCCATACACGCAGGCATCTGGCATGGTGGACACCAGCCATAACCAAACCATGCAAGAGAATGAGGAAGCTACTACATGATAGAGCAAACATAAACAATGAAGTAATCACTGATCAGTAGTATGGCAATAAAATATGTCCACACATACAATCCACTAAGGCCAGCCACAACAAGTTGAATCTGTGAATCTTGAAGCAATGTTACACCTGCCCCAAGTACACAGACAACCCCAACTCCCCAAGAAATACAAATATATGTGAGAGATGCAACCATCTATCCAAACTGGAGGCTGAGCTCCCTCAACTCAGTACTCCCAAAACTAGTCAGGAGGAGAAGGTAACCACACACACCACAAACACAGTCCCACATAGACCTATCACAACTGCAAACCAAAGACATAAACACAGAAAAACATTCCCGGAGGCACAAATTACAAACACAGCACACCAACAGAGGCCTCTAAAGCAGACACCCAATCAAACAACTTCCAAACTTAGCACATGCAACACATAGTACACAAAGCTGGTGTGCCAAACAGTCACAGGCCAGAAGGAGAAACAACATGCCTGATACAGTTGTAATAGGTGACTCCATAGCGAGACACACTGCTGTCCCACACACCAAACTGAACAAGGGAAAGGGTACAGTAAGCTGCCTGTAGGCTGCCACAATATGCCACATAACACAAGTATGTCACCCCAAAGGAAGTAGAAATATGATGCAGTCATAGTCCATGCTGGTGTGAATGACCTGAGATGTACCTCCCTAGACTACATGAAAAAAGACATAGATGAGCTCTCTGATTATGTAGTCCAGGCCGGTATGACACTCACCGTTTGCAGCATCCTACCCTTACCAAGAATGATGCCACAGTACAAACACGGAATGATCAGTTATAACAAGTGGCACACTTACTGGTGTCATTCCAAGGGGATACAATGTCTGTCTGCTTGGGATGTCATGCTTGACAAGCCACGCAGCTGTTCCAGGGATGGCTTGCACCTGTTACCCCTGGGCGTCTGGATATTGGATAAGGCTTTTGCCACCTCCATAGAGCCTTTCGTAGGCAAGGCTGAAAAGACTAACCCACCACCCTAGAAAACATAAGTGGAAAGAAACATAAGGGTAATGCTGACCAATGCCAGATGTGTAAACCCCAATATGTATGCTCCCGAGGCCATCCCCAGTATGGAGAACATCGATGTCTGTGCAGTGACAGAAACCTGCTGCAAGCCTCCTGACAGCACACCAGCACTACCAGGTTATACCACATATCATGCATCATGGCCCCAAAACCTGGAACAAAACATAAAAGGAGGGTGAGTATCCATATTCAGCACAGACACCCATACGTCCAGGTAACTGACAATGCACAAGGCATTGGAGTCCACCCATGTGCAACTAACTGTAGGCAAGACTGCTGTACAGTCTGTAGCATGCTACAGACCACACTCTCACACACAGGAACCCCACCCAGCCATCCTGAAGACACTGGACAGTATGAATGTCCCACCAAATACCAAACAAGGTACCACAAATTACCACATAGGTGGTAAACCATTATGTATGGAAGGAGTAATCAGGGACCTAGGGACACAAGTGGACAGTAACCTGTTATGTGAAACTCACATTGCCAATGTGGCTAGGAAGACTGTCTACATTGGACACCGTATTATGAAAGGATTCACATCTATGTCAACAGAGGTCATTGTGCCCCTATACTGTTCTCTTATCACACCCATAATCTAGTACAATGCCTCATATGGGATGTGCCTTACCTGACACCTGCAGCAGTTAGAAAGACCTCAAAGGTACCTCACCAAGAGGATAAAGGGTCTCAAATATATGTCATATGCTGCCTGGCTGTAGACACCCCAGCTGAATGCAGTCACATACTGCCTACACAGAGGCATTGCATGCCTGTTGTACAAGGCCATGCCCAACACAGGAGTAATGGACATGCTCCACCCCAGAAAACTCAAAGCCATTGGAGCTGTGAGAGTGAGAGATGTCAACCTCAACACATAATGAAATAGGATGTGCTGGAGGGACAGATACATAATCCAGAGGCTCCCCACACCCTGGACCAGAATCCCACTCCATGTTAGGCAGAGCCCCTCACTGACACTCTTCAACAGGAATCTTGCCAAGTGGATGGATGATCGTAGAGTTACACTGGGGGTCTTCACTGTGTCATGTCCAGACAGAGGCACAGCAAAGCAAATCATAAATGGTTCATAGGTTCATAGGTTCATAGGTTCATACTAGGCTATCTGCCTGAGGGCATTTACAAGCCTAGCCCATAGTTTTGTGGCTTACGCCACCCCTTTAGTATGGTGAACTATACCCATTATTTTGCTGTGCCTCTGTCGAGCAGTGACACTGAGGTAATCCCTGGGGTATATCTGCGATCTCCCATCCATTGGTCAAGATTTCTCTTGAACAAGGCCAGCGAGGTGCTCTGCCTCACATATACCGGGATTTTGTTCCACAGCATAGGGAGTCTTTGGGTGATGAATCTATCCCTCCAGCACGTCCTATTAATAGCCGTGTTGAGGTTTAAGTCTCCCACCCTTGTGGCTCTGACGGATCTAGATTTTTTGAGGTGAAGCATATTCATCAAATCTGGGTTTGACATGGCCTTGTATGTCAGGCACAGGTCACCTCTGAGCAGCGGTGTTTACTGAATAGAGCTGAAGTTCTTTCAGTCGGGCAGCATAGGACAGATTTTGAGACCCTGTATCCTTTTGGTGAGGAACTTTTGTGGCCTCTCCAGCTGCTGCAAGTGTCGGGTCAGATACATTCTGAATGGGGCATTGTACTCAATCATTGGTCTGATGAGTGATGAGTATAGGAAACTATGACCTCCCTTGATCTAGATGTGAATCCCTTCATGATAAGGTGGGCAATGTAGAAGGTCTTCCTAACTACTTTAGCTACATGGGTGTCGAATGACAGGCTACTGTCAACCTGGGTCCCCAGGTCCCTGATAACTTCTTCTGTGCTCAGTGGATTGCCACCTATATGGTAGCTAGGGGTAACCTTGTTTTTCCCGGGTATGATTATGCATTTTTTGGCATTTAACTTTAGGCCATGGCTCTGGCACCAGTTATCCGTTTCTGTGAGGCCCTTCTGAAGGATATCTGTGTCAGATGTGTTTTCGCTCACGGTGCCCAGTTTGCAGTCATCTGCAAACTTTGTCAGCCATAACCCTCCTGTGTTTGCTTGTACGTCGGAAAAGTAGATGCCAAACAAGAGTGGGCCCAGGACTGAGCCCTGTGGGACACCACTTGTGACAGGCTTTGAGTCTGACATGGCGCCAGCAACACTGACCCTGTGGGTTCTGTCACTCAGCCAGTTTGCAACCCATCTTGTGATGTATGGGTTAACATTTAAGCTGATGAGTTTTTCAATGATACCCGAGTGGGGTATTGTATCAAGGCTTTTGCCAGATCGAGGTAGGCTGTATGGACTGCCTTTCCTCATCAATGGCTTTGGTGACTGTTTGAAAAAAGTCAACCAAGTTTAAAAGGCATGATCTGCCTTTGACAAAGCCAAACTGGGTTGGATCCAAAATCTGCAAATTCCCTATGTCTTTATTTATGAGATCCATTATGATCCTCTCCATGGCTTTGCAGATAAGGCTTGTCAAGCTAATGGGCCGGTAATTTCCAGGGTTGGTGGAGGCACCGCCTTTGTGAAGTGGGACCACCATCGCAGTGCGCCACTCCCTGGGTACGTATCCAGAGGTGAGACTATGATTAAACAGCTATCCTAGCTGTGGGTTTAATTCCTCGCTGAGTTCGTAGAGCACACAGCCGGGGACACCATCAGGTCCCATGTATGCTGTGTTTTTGCTTTGAGAGAGCAGTTCTCACTTGGGCGTTAGAGATGTTTGGGGGCTGCAATCATTTGGTATAGATATCTCTCCTTTTGGGGAGGGGAGAAGTTTGCACTGAACCTGTCAGCCAGTATGTTGGCAATGTCTGTAGGATCAGTAATCTTCACATCATTTTGAACTAGTTCTGAGCATATCTGGGAGTTTCCTCCCAGGCTTCTAACATAGCTAAAGAAGGCCTTATGATTGTCTTTTGAGTCTTTAGCTATGTTTCTCTCAAAGTTTGCTTTGGATGATTTTATGAGAGCTCTTAGTTTTTTACTTGTAGTGATCAAAGGTGCCTTACCCTTTAAGGATTTTGCTCTATCTTGTAGTAGCTTCCTCCTTTTGTTGTAGAGTTTGTTTATAGCTGGGGTCCACCAGACTGGACGCTTGCCTTTGGTACAAAGAGTCTTTGTTTTGCTTGGGATTGCCTTATCCATGCAGTCCTGTAGGTGCTGGTAGAAGGCATTTTTAAGTGATTCAGCGGATTGAGTACTGTTTTCCGCCGGCTCGGGGGCCTTAAAGGAGACCACACTAGTCTTTAGAAGTGTGAAGTCGGCTTTCAAGAAGTTCTTACTGTGGTCTTTTTATTTCAGGTGGGGTGGGATGAGGACGTCCAGCGAGATTAGTTTGTGATCTGATCTCACCAGTGAGGGTATACTTCGGTGTTGAACATTGTGCTCCCATGTTCGTGATGATGAGATCAAGTATGTTTTCTCCTCTTGTGGGGATGGTGACTAGTTGTTCCATGGCATTTGAGTTTATGAATTCCAGGAACTTTTGGGCTAGGGAGTTTGGGCTTGAGTAGTGTTCCCAGTCTATATTAGGGTAATTGAAGTCACCTAGTATGATGGTGTTTGGAGATACATTTATCCCTCCAGTGTTTTCAGGAAAGCCATGTGAGGTTCCTGAGTTTGTGAGGGTGGCCTGTAACATGCTACAATTTGCAGAGCAGTCTTGCCTATGGTTAATTGCACCTGGATGGTCTCCGATGCATCGTCGTTGCCACCAATCTTGAGGTGTGGGTGTCCTTGATGAATATGGATACCCTCCTTTCTTGGTATTGCCTGGATTTTGGGGCGGGAACGCATGATATGAGGTAAAACCTGATAGTGCTGGGGTGCTCTCAGGAGCCTTGAACCAGGTTTCTGTCACAGCACAGACATCGATGTTCTCCATACTGAGAAGGGCCTCGAGTCGTGCATTTTGAGATTGAGACTTCTGGCATTGAGCAGCATTACCCTTAGTTTTTTTCCTTTTTGTGTTCTAGGGTGGTAGGTTTAGAATTTTAGCCTTGCCTAAAAAGGCACTATGGGGTGGCAAGAGCCTTTGCCAATATCCGAATCCCAGGGTGACAGGTGCAAGCCCCTTGCGACAGCGTGGCTTGTCCAGCATGTCATCCCAGGCAGACAGACATTGGATCCCCTTTGAATGACACCAGAGTTTAAGCCAATTGTTAAAGCTGATCATCTTATCTCTGTATTGTGGCATCATTCTTGGTGAAGGTAGGATACTGCTCAAGGTCAGGGTCATACCTGCCTGGGCTACATAATCAGAGAGCTCCTCAATGTCTCTTTCATGTAGTCCAAGGAGGTGCCTCAGGTCGTTTACACCAGCGTGGACAATGACTGAGTCGTATTTGTACCTGCTGTTGAGAGACCTGAGTGCTTGCGTTATGTGGCGGATTCTAGCGCCCGACAGGCAGCTTACTGTAACCCTCTCCTTACTCAGTCTGGTGAGAGGGACGTCAGTGTGTCTGACTATGGAGTCACCAATGACTAGTGTGTCTGGCATTGTGTTTGGCCTTAAGGGCTGTGACTGTTTGACACTCTGACTGTGAGGTCTATGTGTTGCAGGTGTTGTGTTCTGAGGTGGTAGTTGTTTGGGTGTCTGCTTTGGTGGCCTCTGCTGTTTTGGTAGATTTTTGATCAGAGCCTCCGAGTATGTCTTTGTGTGTTTATGTGTATGATTTGGCCATAATATTCACATAGCAAGGGGTGGTGAAAGCCACACACACTCTGGCTAGGCTAACAAATGCCCTAGGGTGGATAGCCTAGTATGAACCTATGAACCTATGAAGACACAAATTGTACAGTACACTAAGGATAATCCCAAGGCTTTCACAACTGATGGTAGGAACCGTGTTGGGAATTCACAGATATGCTCTGAATCACACAAATATCACAAACAACATACCAAACACACACACATATTGCCAACATGCATCCTGACAGGTGCAGTGCAAACCCCCCCCCCCCACAGAATGCAAAATATCTATCCCAGCAGACTGCTGGCCCCCTGCCATTGCAGATGCTGAGGTAACAGCCAGCATCTACAAAGCAAAACACACAGCAGCAATGGTATGAGATGGTGTCCTGGGCTGAGTCCAACATGGACTCCAAGACGAATGGAATGCCAAATCACACTACTGCTCAATGTCAGCCTTACCACAGTATATGTACACAAAGAGCAGTGTACAACAACAGTGGTCCTTCTCAACAAAGGTGTTGCCTGAATGGATACTGAAAACTACCACCCCAGAATCCTGAGAAGCTCGGTCTGCACAGCTATGGAAAGGATCAGCATGTACCGCAGACATAAAGATATTGGGGACCTACTGACACCGGACCCTACCCAGTGTGGCTTTCTTAAGTGCAGATCCTGCCCCTAAACATGTTTGACTCAATTGAAACAGTCATTAAGGTCATTGATGAGGGAAATGTGGTCCACACAGCGTAGCTGGACCTTGCAAAGGCTTCTATATAATACCCTACGTGTTCATTATAGATATGCTCACCAGCTTAAATATAAACCCCTATGTCAGTAGAGGGGTTGCAAACCAGACCAAGGACAGAACAGACATGGTCAGACATGCTGCAGCCATGTCAGACTACAAACCAGATATAACTGGCATCCCACAAGGCTTGGTCCTGGGATCTCCCTCGTCTGGTATATATGTCCCATAGGTACAGGCCAACATGGAAGGACTGTGTCTGAACATGTTTGCAGAGGACTACAAACTGCTCACCATATATGATCCACCAGCTGACACAAGCATCCCACAAAAGGGCCACATAGAAACAGACAACTGGTGCCATAGCCATGTCAGCAAGCTAATTGCAGAAAAGTGTATAGTCAATCCCCATGGAAATACAGTAAGTGCCCACCAATTACCACATAGGTGTTAACCCATTATGTACTTAACATGTAATGAGAGACCTGGGGACACAAGGTGATAGATATCCTGCATTGGACAAACATGTGCTGTAGTGTTTACAGAAACATACCATATACCCACCTAATCATGAAGGTTGTCAGATCTAGATAAGGGGAGGTCATTGTGGCTCTGCAGTCATCCTTCATCAGCGTTACAATTGACTACAATAGCCCCTGTGGGATGTACCTCAGCAGACACCTCCATCAACTGTAAAGTCCCCAACAGTACCTCACCAGGAGTATCAAAGAGCTTGCACAGATGTCATGTGTTGCCTGATTAAACAAACTGCAGCTACACACACTGCCATACTGCCCACCCAGAGGCAAGCTGTGCCTGATGTATAAAGCCATGTCCAAGCTGGTATCAATAAACATGCTGCACCTTGTATAATCTGAATGGCAGTGAGCTATGCACATGAGAGACCTGAACCCCAGCACTGACTTACATAGGACAAGCTGTACTGCATGATCCATAACACAGAAGCCACCCCCACCCATGAGTAAACTCCCAGTACAGGCTACCCATAGAGTCACTTATCGATTCTCCTCAAGAGGAATCTTGATGAGTGGATGGGAGATGGTAGCTTTATCCTGGGTATCACTGTTATGTCACAGGTAGACAGAGGCGCAGTATACTAACCATGACATATGTCATGGCAAACTCCACTTACAATGTGTGTCGAAGGACAAACACACTCTCTGACTAGCATTAAAAATGGCCTAGGGCACATCGCTAGTGTTTGCAAATGTACACCTATGTTGTGGAATACACTACCAATGTTGGACAAGCCTGGTTTAAGTAGTTCATATCTGAACATAATGCAACATGGTCAGATGTGCACAACTGGCCCCTAACCAAGCTGTTGTGCTCACTATGGAAATGGAAAGCAGTGATAGGACTAAAGCCCAGGATACTGTCCACCACAGTCAAAGTACTGAACCAGTACACTATACAGTACTACAGTGTTAGGTCAGTGTGAAAGGATGTTGACAACTGTATGCAAAGTATCCCATGCAAACCCTGCAGGCACAGTATAATCCTGTTGTGTTCACACACAAAGCAGTTGTACAGTAACTACACAACATGACACACAACACACAACCATAAACGGGAGATATTTGTTGAAGTTCACACTCATCCACAAATGTGGTGGGCTGCAGAGTTCAACATATGGAATGCTCACACTGGGCATGCTCACACACTTTGATAAATGAGACATATGTCAGACAACATGCCATGGGAAGGCTGAACTGGGCATGCTCACACACTTAGGCCAAATCTCAGTTTAGCAGTTGGCCACACATATCTGGTATTTTTACGTGTTATTCCAAGAACCAATCACATTACATAAATCTGCCCAGTGCACACAGTTAAATGACTACAGAGACACACGTGATATAGTGGATCCCTCCCATATGCAAACATCTTCCACAGATACACAAGTTGTTCATACAAACAGGGAATGCTATGGCAATAAAGACGTGCAAACAGTCTATCAGCAACAAATAATGTGCATTTGACAATTAAACATATGGGTGTAGAGGTCAACACTAGGCTGTTTGCCCTAGGGAATGACAGCTTAGCCAGAGTGTGCTTGGCATCTGCCTCCCCACAGGATGCACATTCCCCTTTCTAAACACCGATGATGTCAGCACCCTATAAGTTCAGCAGGAGAAGAGAAACCTCCCAGTAATGTGAATACCGCACTCCGCTAATGTGTCCATCTCAAGTGTCCTAACATAGTTAGGTAGGGGTTTGAATCCTGCAAATGCTCATTGTGTGTGAGTGAGGTTGGTGTGTGTGAGGGAAATGTCCCTTTTGGCAACTGGGAAAACACACTACAGGATGCACATTCCCCTTTCTAAACACTGATGATGTCAGCACCCTATAAGTATAGCAGGAGAAAAGAAACCTCCTAGTAATGCGAATAGCGCGCTCCGCTAATGCGTCCGTCTCAAGTGTCATAACATAGTTAGGTAGGGGTTTGAATCCTGCAAGTGTGTGTGTTTGGCTGAGAGGGGATTGTGTGTGAGGGCGATGTCCCTTTTGGCAACTAGGAGAACAGACTACAGGATGCACATTCCCCTTTCTAAACACTGATGATGTCAGCACCCTATAAGTATAGCAGGAGAAGAGAAACCTCCCAGTAATGCAAATAGCACGCTCTGCTAATGCATCCGTCTCGAGTGTCATAACATAGTTAGGTAGCGGTTTGAATCCTGCAAGTGTGTGTGTTTGGCTGAGGGGGGTAATTGTGTGTGAAGGAAATGTCTCTTTTGGCAACTAGGAGAACAGACTACAGGATGCACATTCCCCTTTCTAAACACTGATGATGTCAGCACCCTATAAGTACAGCAAGAGAAGACAAACCTCCCCGTAATGCGAATAGTGCACTCTGCTAATGTGTCCGTCTCGAGTGTCATAACATAGTTAGGTAGGAGTTTGAATCCTGCAAGTGTGTGTGTGTTAGGCTGTGGAGGTTTAGTGTGTGTGCAATTGTGTGTGAAGGAAATGTCCCTTTTGGAAACTAGGAGAACAGACTACAGGATGCACATTCCCCTTTCTAAACACTGATGATGTCAGCACCCTATAAGTACAGCAGGAGAAGGGAGACCTCCCAGTAATGTGAATAGTGCAGTCTGCTAATGTGTCTGTCTCGAGTGTCATAACATAATTAGATAGGGGTTTGAATCCTGCAAATGGCAAGTGTGTGTGTTTGGCTGAGGGGGTTAGTGTGTGTGTGTGAAAGAAATGTCCCTTTTGGCAACTAGGAGCACAGACTACAGGATGCACATTCCCCTTTCTAAACACTGATGATGTCAGCACCCTACAAGTACAGCAGGAGAAGGTATGTGGCATGGACAATGACTGAGTCATATGTGTCCATGCCTCTGACTGACCTGTATGCTTGTGTTATGTGGTGGACCATAGTGCCCCACAGGCATATCACTGTGACCTTCACCTTGTCCAGCCTGGTGAGCGTGACCACACTGTACCAGACAATAAAGGTAGCTAACACAACTGTGGCAGGTGTGTTGTCTAGCCGTACAGGCAGTGACTGGCACACAGGATTTGTGTGCTATGCGTTATGTGTGATGTGTTCAGGCATAACGTATGCCTGTGTGCCAGCTGCAGAGGTGTGTGCCACTCAGGCAGGATGCTATTCTAAGGCTCCACGAATGGCCCAGTGTGTTCACGTGCTTGTATTGCTGTCAGTGTAGGTCTACATTAGACTGGTATTGTAGTCACTGTAGTATTGCATGCCACCTGACAGGTTATGCCAGTACTGGGTTCAGAGTGCTTAGTTCCCAGTTTGGCTATGTGGTTCCATCTCATACATATGTTGTACGTCCATGTGTAGGGGAGAGGGTTGACTGTGTACATGTGGCAGCTGTGACATTGCCACATGACCCACATATTCCACAACTGTAGCATAGAGGTGACTGACAACTGACCTTTGAACATGCTACCATAGTATTGTGATTGCCATGGTGATTAACAGCAAATAGGGCCAATGGTGAACAAGGTACATAGGTTCATAGGTTCATAGCGTCATACTAGGCAATCTGCCCTAGGGCATTTAAGAACCTAGCCAGAATGTGTTTGGCTGTCACCATCCATTGTAAATATATCTTGCCATGCCCTTTTCCGAGGTTAGTATACTGTGCCTCTGTCTAACAGTGACACAGAAGTGATACCCGGGCTAAACCTACAATGTCCCATCCACTCATCAAGATTCCTCTTGAAGAGAGTCAATGAGGGACTCTGCCTAACCTGGACTGGGATTTTATTCCAGAGTGAAGTGAGCCTCTGGGTTATGAATCTGTCCCTCCAGCATGTCCTATTTATTTCAGTGCTGAGGCTCAGGTCTCTCAAGCATGTATCCCGATGGGATTTGGATATTCTCAGGTGCAGCATGCCCATTAATTCGGGGTTCAACATGGTGTTATACATTAGGTACAGATCGCCTCTGAACAGGCGGTATGCCACTGAGTAGAGCTGGGGTTTATTTAACCGGTCAGCATATGGCATCTGTTTGAGCCCTTTGATCCTCTTGGTGAGGTACTTGTGGGGTCTTTCCAGTTGCTGCAGGTGTCTGGTAAGGTACATCCTGACAGGGGGATTGTACTCAATTATGGGCCTGATGAGGGATGAGTAAAGAGGCACGATGTCCTCCCCTGATGTAGATGTGAATCCCTTCATGATGGGGTGGGCTATATACAATGTCTTTCTAACCACTTTGGCCACGTGGTTGTCAAATGAGAGATTGCTATCAACTTGGGTCCCCATGTCCCTAATTACTTCTTCTGTACATAATGGAGTACCACCTATGTGGTACTTTGTGGGCTCTTTGTTTTTGCCAAAGGGGATGACTATACACATCTTTGCATTCAGCTGGAGGCCATGGCTCTGGCACCAGTTGTCTGTTTCTATGATGCCCCTTTGGAAGATGCTTGTGTCGGCTGGAGAGTCGATTATGGCGGCCAGTTTGCAGTCATCTGCATATTTGGTCAGCCACAGTCCTTCCATGTTGGCCTGTACCTCCGAGAAATATATACCAAACAAGAGAGGTCCCAGGACTGAGCCTTGTGAGACACCACTCATAACTGGTTTGGAGTCTGGCATGGCTCCAGCAATTCTAACCATGTGGGTTCTGTCCTTGAGCCAGTGTGCAATCCATCTAGTGACATAGGGGCTTATATTTAAGCTGGTGAGCTTCTCTAGAATGCCCGAGTGGGGTATTGTTTTGAAGGCTTTTGCGAGGTCCAGGTAGGCTGTGTGAACCACCTTCCCCTCGCCAATGGCCTTGGTGACTGTTTCAAAGAAATCAACCAGGTTTGAGAGGCAGGATCTGCCCTTAACAAAGGCAAACTAGGTATGAACCAGTGTCTGTAGGTCTGCAATATCTATATTTATGTGGTCCATGATGATCCTTTCCATAGCTCTGCAGACCAAGCTAGTGTGGCTTATGGGGTGATAGTGTCCAGGATCCGTTGAGGCACCACCTTTCTGTAAAGGGACCACTGTTGCTGTACGCCACACTTTGGACACATATCCTGTAGTAAGGCTGGGATTGAACAGTAGGTTTATGTTTGGTAGTAGCACATCTTGGAGGTCATGTAGGATACAGCCCGGGACACTGTCTCGTCCCATTGATGCAGTGTGTATTGCTTTGGAGAGGGCGACTCTTACCTGAGCATCTGACTCTGCTGGGATACATATTTGCCCTTTCAGTGTGGAGGGGGGTGAGAAGTTTGCACTGAACCTGTCAGCTAGAATGTTGGCAATGTCTGTGGGTTTGGTGTTTCTATTGACATTTTGGACTACCTCTGAGCATATCTGGGAATTACCACCCAGGTTCCTAACATAACTAAAGAAAGCCTTGTGATTATCCTTAGTGTCCTGTGCAATTTCTCTCGAAGCTGGCCTTAGACAATCTTATGAGTGCCTGTAGTTATTTGCTAATACTGATCAGTGATGCCTTCCCTATTTGGGAATTTGCTGTATCATTTAGTAGCTTCCTCCTTCTATTGTGTAGTTTGTTTATGGCTGGGGTCCACCAGACAGGACATCTGCCTTTGGAGGATTTGGTCTTGGTTTTATTTGGGATCACATGATCCATGCATTCCTGAAGGTGTCCACAGAATGCGTTTATAGAGGAATCTGCGGTCTGGTCTGTAGTTTCCACAGGCCTGGGGGCTTTGAAGGTTTCCACCTCAGTTTTGAGGAGTGTGAATTTGCTTTAGAGAAGTTGTTCACTGTGGTGTTCTGGGCAGGGGGTGGGGTCGGGATGTGAATATCCAGTGAGATTAGTTTATGGTCCGATCTTACCAGTGAGGGATACACTTCTGGTCTGGAGCATAGAGTCCCCATGTTGGTGATGATCAGGTCCAGTATGTTTCCCCTTCTTGTGGGAGTGGTAACAAGTTGTTCCATAGCATTTGAGCTCATATATTCTAGGAATCTTTGGCCTAGGGTGTTGGAGCTAGAGTCATGCTCCCAGTCCATGTTTGGGTAGTTGACGTCGCCAATATAATGGTGTTTGGAGAGACCTTCATATTTCCACTGTTCACAGGACAGCCGAGTGCAGTTCTTGGGTTTGGGAGGGTGGTCTGTAGCAGGCTATAACCTGGAAGGCAGTTTCACCCATTGTTAGTTGCACATGGATAGTCTGGGATGCTTGGTGCTTTGCCACCAACCTGGAGGTGTGGGTATCTTTGATGAATATCAATACTCCCCCTCCATTTGTGGTTCGTCCAAGTTTTGGGGCTGAAAAGCATGGTATGAGGTTAAACCTGGTAGTGCTGGTGTGCTCTCAGTAGCCCTGAACCAGGCATCTGTTACTGCACAGATATCGATGTTCTCCATGCCAAGGAGAGTTTTGGGTGCATGCATCTTGAGGTTTAGACTTCTGGCGTTGGGTAGCATTACTCTTAGTTTCTTATCCCTTGTGATACCTATGAAGGTGGGTTTGTCATTTGAGCCTTGCCTAACATAGGCACTATGGGGGTAGCAAGAGCCTTTGCCAATATCTGAAAGCCCAGGGGTGACAGGTGCAGACCGTCCCTAGCGAAGCAGGTGGTTCAACAGAAGATGAATATGTGAGGGTGTAGTGCCTGTGATTAGTTAGCAGTAGCATATATGACTGCTCACGTGGACACATGCCAGGTAAGTCATATGCAATGTGTCACAGGCAACATACATGTGAACAGGACAAACAGTGACATTCTGTCAAGTGAGACATGGACATACATATAGTAAGCTATGCAGATGGCACTAGGAGTCCACAGAAGCTCTATAACTATGCATTGCAGGTGGGATCAGTATTCCAGGGTAATTGCAAGCAAACATGCATGCAAACAAAGCTACAGTAAACAGGGTTGCATGTAGTCCATTGTACAACAAACAAGCTGTACCACTTCCAGTAGGTAACACTGCAAATATGCAGGCACTATGCACATGTACATGGAAATACATGGGTCAGATGACTAGGGTCCAGTCTCAGTGCACACAAGTGTACAGACCATGTACTGTCAGGATGTACAATAACTGAATGGAAACCCATGTGCTCATACCTGCAGTAATACACATGTCAAATAACAGACACTGAGCCTTTACTCAGTGGTTCCATGCTTAGTAGGATGTATGCTACCTGGCCTGCCACCACAGTATCCCTGACATATATGGGGACTCTCCCTCCTGTGACAGTTAGTTTTGTGTGTTGGGGCTGTCTAGCATGGTATGAGATGTGAGCTTGCAGTGCTAGGGTGCTCCTGTGTGTCCTGTACCAGTCATGTAGTACTGCACACATATCAACATCCTCAAACATCCGCATTGCAGAGTCCAGTGTGGGCAACATGCCACTTGCAGTTTACATGTCCATCATTGCGTATTACTACATTCATTACCTTATCCCCTGCGCTACCTATGTATGTAGCCTTCTGTTGACATCATTACCACCAGTATGCCAACATGTGCAGATGATACACTATGGTACTTACCATGGGTGTAGACAACAGTACATGACAATCACACCCTTACTGCATCAGGCATGCTGTGATATACCCACAATTAATTCAGCACACAGTACTGTTAACAACATGATACTATTACTACACGTCTATGTGGTCACCCTGTGCATCAGCAACATGTTAACCTGTACCTGCACAGTTGTTACAGATTGCAGGAGGTGGCACAGTTTCATCATATGCACAGGGTGTGAACTTGGTATGCCTGAGTCAGCCACCGATACCACCGATTGACATGTACGTGTATGTGTGTTGGTGAGGGACAGCAGTAGAAGGTGGGACAATGTTGATGCAGTGTGTGCGTGTATGCGGTAGCCCTAGGTGTTGTCAATTCGCATGTGTGTATGGATGCACACAGTTCCACCTCATGGCTGCCATATACTGGTGTTTGTGGACAGCCACAGACTGTACCTGCCAGGTCATACAGATCAGTGTCTCTGGCCACGGACACGGTACCTGTGCCTTGCAGGGGTGCTATGGACCGTATCCGGTACCAACCCAGACTGGGTACTGTCGTCAGAAGCAGGTGTTCGTTGACTGGACACAGATCCCTGTCAGGCCTGGCCAGAGCCATGTGCACGTGGTCTCCAGGGGCGGTCTGATGGCAACACAGACCCAGCATTGCTGGGGTTGCTGCTGGCACTACGGGGGTGGCCGCGGCCCTGTTGTCATCTGAGACGACTGCCAGCTGCTGCTGTTGCTGGCATATGGCCACGTCGACACCTCAACCGTCCACCATCGCCCTGGCTCATGGACATGTAGTTGTGGAACCGGTCTAATATGTCCCCACAATGTCTGTCTATGACATCGGTGAAATCACAGATGGCAGCCGCAATGTCATGCATACTGTCAGTCATGGCTGTGTGACATGCTGTCAGCTCCCTCAGACCCTGTCTGGTGTACCGTACCATACGTGACTGTGCCTGCATGACAGCCCGTAACATAGCTGAGGTTGTAAGACCTCTGTGGGCACGTCTGACAGGGGCAGTACGCCCACGGATGCTCCCACGAGAACCCCTGGACATCTGTCTGTGTGGTACCATCTCTGGGCCATGCCCATGGCTGCTGTGTGGGGAGGCATGTGCCACAGATACCACATTACCCTGGTCAATGCCCACTGTATGCTGTCCATCACCTAGGGACATTGGTGACAAAGGGTGCATTGGCAGGATAACTGTGCGCATTGATGGGGTCGACAGCTGTGTACTGTCAATCGGCTGACCAATGGCAGACCCTGGCATACCTTCCTGTGCCATTACACAGATGTCATCATTATCAGTACCCATGGCACCTGATTCAGGTTCCCTGCTACATGACACCAGAGCAGCACCAGAACCTGTGGGAGGGAAACAGGAAACACAGTTTACAATGTCTACACATTACCATTGATGCACACATCCACACATGCACAGGTCCAGACATGCACACATGCACACATGCACAGGTGCACAGGTGCACACATGCACATGCACACACATGCACAGGTGCACACATGCACACATGCACACATGCACAGGTGCACACATGCGCATGTGCACACATGCACAGGTGCACACATGCACACATGCACACATGCACACATGCGCACATGCACACGTGCACATGTGCACACATGCACACATGCACAGGTACACACATGCACACATGCACACATGCACAGGTGCACACATGCACACGTACACATGCACACAGTTTCACACAACTGTACAGTACTCAGTATGCGTGATATCAACACACAGACACAGACACACCTACATGCATACAAATAGCACTACTAAGTGAGCCTAATATTACTATTACTATTACTATCAAGACTATTACAGGTATTGTTAATACACATTCACCAGCATGGATAGGCTGCATTGCTGTTACACCGGAGGGACCTGCAGACGTGATGAAACTAATGTCAGTGGGTACAACTGTGCCATTGTTACTGAGTATGATACAGGTCAGTAGTACAACAGTCGCCTTTCACAGGTCAGCTGCTAATATTGAGGATATCACACTTGCACATTAAATACTATGGTGACAGCTACAAACCAAGGACACACCTCACACATGCATTAACTACCAGTGTACACAACAGTCAACTATACATATGGCATATTACCTGCACGCTCACTGTCTTGCTCCTGCGTGGCTCCAGCCTCCATCATAATGCATGTCTGCTGCTGTTGTTGTTGCTGGCGGACTGGATCCACTACACTCATGAGTAGTCCCTCCAGTCTGGTGAGTGGGGGATGTGTAGCCACCCCACCACCTGTGGCGACCTGTTGCCTGTGGATATCCGACGCACGCTGACGGACATTTCTGATTAAATCACTGCAATGATGTCGTACCTGCTCATATGTCCTATTATGTGTGCCTATCTCATTTACCCAATGGACCAGGTCTTGCCACAGTGCAGCCCTCTCCTGCTGATTCTGGCTGGTGCAGGAAAAGAGTATTGCATAATCCCGCACCAGGCTCTGGTGTATCTCCTCATCCTCAGCTGTGGAGTAAGCGGGATTCCGCGGGTGAGCCATGTACCTGAAAAAGAAAATAACCTGATATCAGCAATATATGTCGGCAGAATTTGGCACACATACTACACATGCTACTCGACTGTTATGATACAACATATCTCACATATATAGCATCTGTCTGTCTATTGGTGGATACACATGTAAATGGCCAGGTATCATTGCTCAGCCAGCAACTGTGCAACAGTACCTGGCACACTCCATATGACATACTACCAAACCCCAGCAGTCAGAACACTGATTCAGGTCAAGAGCACCTCCTCACTCTGGGGGTTTGCATCTAGGTACTGTATGGCCTACATCATCAACTACTGTGAGCTGACCACACACTAATTGCCCTGGATATACATATCCCACCTCCACCACCAGCACAAACGACTATAGTGAATAACATTGCAGATGCAAACTTTACACTTTGTAACAGTGACATGGTATCCTTTCAGCCCACTGGGCCAGTGGCAGATACAACCCACAATGTTGACCCCTACACAAATGCTTTCTACAGACATCTCCGAGAATGCATGGATCATGCAATCCCATATATGACCAAGACACTCTCCACAAAGGGTCAGCATCCTGTCTGGTGGACCCCAGCCATAGACAGATTGTATTACAAAAGATGGAAGCTACTGCAAGACAGAGCATAATTCCATAAAGGGAAGGCATGTCTGAGCAGCACTAGTAAGGATCTATTTTCCATCATACAAACATCCATGGGCCACTTTGAGAGGGAAATCAAGAGGGACACTACAGATAACCAGAAGGCCTTCTTCAGTTATGTTAGCAACCTGGTCAGAATCCATCCTCTATGCCCATAGTTAGTACACAACAACAAATATTTCACTGAAACCACAGATATTGACAACATTGTGGCAGACAGGTTCAGTGCAGGTGTCACCCGCCCTCTCCCCCAAAATAAGACATAGTTATCCCAGCTGACTGTAACCTCCCTGTCATCACAGATGTCCAGGTGAGAGCTGCCCTCATGAAAGCAGAATACACAACATGACTGGGACCTGATGGTATCCCCAGTTGCATGCTACATAAACTCTGACAGGAGCTAAACACACATATAGAAGTGCTATGTAACACTAGCCTGACTACAGGATTGTACCTGTACACTGGCGCACAGCAGCAGTGGTTCCACTCCACGAAGGAGGCACCTCAACATACCAATACAATACAACACAATACATTACAATACAATACAATACTATACAATATGCTATTGCCCCTGGGACTACAGCAGCATACTGTTCTGCTACCCTGACCATTGTGACACATGTGGTGTGATGGTACCTGCTGCTGTCACACAGTTACACAGGGTGACTCATATGGCATATTACCTATCTGACTAACATTCAGCAGGGGTATGTGTGACATGTACTCATGGGGAGTCTTGCTTCTTAACACTGTGTGGTTTATTGCAGGGTATGTCTTATCTGTGGATAGGAACTTTTACCTACACATGTGCTCTCTATTGCAGTGGCATGGACGACACACAGCAGTCATTTAGGTTGTGGATGGTGTGAGGTGTTACTATGGTTGTTGGACATCTGTCATGGGTATGACTTACGTATGTAAATCCGGGAGTGGTAACCTTTATGTGGGTAGTATGTGTGTACTCTGTGGTGTTGTCAGTCACTGTGCATTGGTAATGTGTTTGAGTGCATTGTCACAGTGTTGTACATGTCACTGTGTCCTTCTCCATATCTGTAGCTGTCATGTGAGGTCCATACCATGGCATCCATTATGTGGTGTGGAGGGGTACACCGACCTACATGTCCATAGCTGACACACCATGTCTGCTGACACATACCATGTGCAGGTATTCCAGGAATAGTGTGCCACTGTGACTATCATTGGGCCACTATTGTACACATTTATGACCCTGTTCACCCCTGACACATGCAGTGGTGGGCAGCCAATCACATATCTGGTGGTTACTGGTGTAGGTGATTTGAAATGGGGTATGGTACTCCAGTTTTGACACTGGTGTTCACTCCATGCCTTTGTCACCAGGCACCTGTTGCAATACATCTGTACACATGTGCCTCACTCAGAATATATATACATCTCTCTCTCTCTCTCTCTCTATATATATATATGTATATAGATATATCTATATGTATATAGATATATCTATATGTATATATATATATATATATATATATATATATATATATATGTCTGTATACATATACACATATATATATATATATATATATTGATGTACATATATTGCTATAGATGTGGAGGGGGGACACAGAGGGGATGAGAGTGACAGAGGGGGTGGGACAGGGGGTGTTGAGGTCGTCATATACAGTCATACCTGTAGATAGTCAGATCAGTCTGTCTATGTATATGTATCTACATATATCTATATCTGTATGTGTGCATTACATATATATGTTTGTACATATTCTATCTATCTACATCTGTCTATGTATTCCTACATCTCTCTCTATGTATGTATACATATATGCATATCATATATATATATATATATATATATATATATATATATATATATATATATATATATATATATATACATACATACATACATATTTTGACATACATACGTATACATATGATAGACAGGTATATCAACATGTTTGTCTACCATACTCTATACACACACTAACATACTGCTAAACATACATAACTGTGAAACCTACTTTGTACATTGCACTACAACCTACAGTCAACCTACATTGATATGTGCACATAGATGCTCTCACATACAAATGTATGTACAGCCTTCACTGATAGTTGCTGTATGTCCCCTGCCCTTTACACATCTTCATATACATATGGATACAGACCAATGACACATATGGAGGGTTCACAGTATGTAGACCTTTATAGTATTACTTTACATTACCTGTGTTTGTCACAGCTGCTTGTGTTGCTGTCTGGTTTTCTGTCCTGCTGCTCCACTTCCCAGTTGTCAGCTTTCAGGTGGCTGTTGCTGAACAGTTTTGTTTGTGTCTGCTTAATTTCAATTTTCTCTGTCTCTGTCTCTGTCTCTCTCTCTCTCTCTCTGCATGTCTTTCTGTCTCTCACGTCCTCCTCAGGGTGCAATGAAAGTATTGCATGTGTGGACTGGGAGTACAGCATACTTTTGTAGGCATCTGCATATGCCCATGTGATTGCCTCTGCACCAATTGTTAGCCAGCATTTGCTAATTGCATGCAGCCAGTTGTGTACTGATTGCAGTTCTCACTGTGATTTCAGAACAGTGCTATAAAAAGGTATGTGAGATAGGCGTAGCCCTTTCAGATTTTAAGGGCAGGGACCATGCTGGTATGCTGTGGACAATGTTCTGTGAGTGTCAAGGTTGGTATCTCTCTCATATTTCCAGCTGTGTTGCAGATTAACATTCCTCCATTCATTTCTTCAGTTTCCTGTACTAACTGTGTATGTACACTGACACCTACAACTACTACTACTGTTAATGTGTGTGTGTGTGTGTGCTTTCCTTTCACTTTTGCTTGCACTTTGTTGCTAAGGCTTCAATATCTGCCCTTTACAGTCACTGCTTGTATGCCTGCTAGGTGTCCTGACTGTAGTGTGCTGCTGTAGCTTTCCTATTTTCCATGTACATTCACACCTTGGAATGCTTGCTATATCTGCTAGGGTGTTACAGCATGCAGTGTGGTCTGGCCATGGTGTGGGCCTTGACATCTATTAGGGTATTTGAGTATGCTGCTGAGCAGGCCCCAGAGACTCTCAGGTTCATCTGTTATCTGCCTCATGGAATGGTACATATCAATGGGGTACACCCATTAAATTGTCTGGTATGCTGCAGTTGTGACTGTGGGTTAGCATGAGCATATGTATTACTACACTTATTCTGCCATGCAAGTGGTGAATACTTTCAGGACTCCATAGTTACCATTGCATGTGTTGTTACACCTTTCTGCCTACTGTTTGTACATTTCACATGGAGTCTGTGGGGCATCTCTGTAAGTCATTCACTGTTGCTATGTCTAGGCTCTTAACTATTCAAATATGGTGGTGTCAGACCTCTCATGTGTACAAATATTTGCAGGTTGTCCACATTTCTGCCTCATATTTTGGTCAATATCTCATGCACAGCTTTTTCTGGCAAATCACTCTGGGCTCAAGTTAGAATATAGTGACAAACATTCAAGTTTCAGACTTCATACCCTTCCAAACATCCCACAAAATGCAGACCCTGTTACTCTCTGAACTGTCTGCGTTTGTTGTAACATTATTTGTAATGTGTCCCTGGTTTTGGGCCTTTGCTCCACATATTTTATTACTTGGTCCGGATGTGTTCCTGTAAGAGGTTGTGGGGTATGGGCAGTGATTATCCTGCTGTGAGTATGTGTGTGGCTTGCAAGGTGCTACAGTGACATTATTACCTACTAGCTACCAACTAGCATGGCTGTTTCTGTTCACACACTACTATTATGGAAATCCACTAGTTTTGACAGTAATTCTAAATGACATGCTTTGTGTACTACACATCCTATATTCCCTTTACATTCATTCCTACTATTACATGATATATTTATTTTAGCACAATGCTCTTGTATAAGAGTCATGGCTTAGTGGTAAGTCATGCAGACTACTGTTTCTGAGGTCCTGGGTTCGGGACTACCAGTGGGATTTTATTTTGCTTCTGAACTGACTACAGGACCTGTCAATCAAAGTGACTAAGGCACTTTTAAGCAGTTTAACCAGGTTAGCGCTGGTTTGCGCGGAGCTCACGCATGCGCACTGGCGTTCAGCTCCACGCACACACACGCACACCCGCTTACAACCGCTTACATGTGCTTACTCTTGCGCAGACCCGCGCTATTTTCTTTGAAAGAAATGAAAATGGGGAGACAGAAAAGTGGTGAAAAAGGGGTCACAAAGAGGGTAAGACAGTAGGGAAACAAGCTTGGGTTTTGCAGGAGGGATATAGGTAAGGCCCATAGCTGCCCATTCCTTCATAAGCAACAGCTGTGCATATGTTTGTAATTTGGTGTGACATTTGAAACCTTCCACCCCTGAGAGAGGTGTAAGGACAACAGTAATACTTGTTGTACAGCCAATTGTAATTGATAGTTTCCATGTCTGGTAGACATATGTGCAAAATGGGCAGCTTTGTATGGGGCGTAATTTTTTTGTGGGTACAGAGTGCCCTTTTTTTTTTTTTTCAGGTGAGAGTGGTATGTCAGGTGAGGGAAGTCGGTATAGCTGGTGAGGTAGGTTGGATAGGTCAACAGACAAGACAAACAAGACGCATACAGGGGCGGTGTATGACACGTGTGGGGGGGTTACACAATTGATGGGGACGGAGGTTTGGATATCCAGAGTCCATGAGCCCACAGATGGCAACAGTGGAACTGATATCCCCACCCATGGGCAGTTGGCACTGTTTCTTCACTGCCCAGGACGGGGCTGTGCTGGGGGCTGTGTAGGCCAGGCAACAGGCATGCCCATAAGTTGTGCCACCTGTGCCTCAAGCTGGCGTAGGGGCTCAAGAACAGAGTCCCGGATCTCCCTACGCACCACAGTCCGGACGCTATGCAGGGTGAGTGGTGGTTCTCCTCCGGCCACACTTGCAGAGGGGGGGCGAGCCCCATCCCCTGCAGTGCTTCCACCCACAGGTGGCACAGGGCCACCGGAGGAGGGTCCAGACTTGGCACTAGTGCCAGGTGCACTCGCCAGCTGAGGTGGGAGAGGTGGGTCCACTGGAACCCGCCTTCCCTGTTGTCCTATGTTTTGCATTATGTCATGACAGTTTGGGTTAGTGACATATAATACCATTCACAATTAGTTGTAACAGCATGCATTAGTATTCCCATTAACCAAACACCCAGATATTCACACCATTGAACCGCGTGCATAACACATGCATAATTTGAACAGCAATACACAGTCCAACAACATGCAGGGTTAATTGATGGCAACAGGCCATCAGGTTTGGATGTATGAACAGGGCAGATGCATCAACGGACATGCAAATATATATGACCCAACAGGACAAATGTCCAGGGGTGTTAATTGTGATTGCACATACCATTTTCACGTGGAATGGGTTATATGTGGTTATAGGGTGGGGAGAAGAAAATAATATTAACACCTTCAAATACCAATACATATGCTGTACATTTCTAATAGCTACAGATATATACACACTACTGTTCTAACTACAGTTTCCTATATGATAACTATTTCAACTTGGTGATAGGACTGTTACTGCAACATCAATATACATTTTATTGTTCTTCATACACATTCATATCTAGCTTTGTTCAGCTACATCATCCTGCTACATTTGCTTTATATAGCTGTAGACAAGTGTGGATGTTTGGTATATCAGACAATCATACTATCTGCATATTGCAGACTGAGAGCAACATATCCAGATTTTGGGATACACATTCCAGATGCAGCAACACTTTAAACAGATTTCGCTGTTTGGTTTTGATTCTCACATGCATTTCATTCTGTCTTGACTGCAGTATACATTATTCAGGGGTTATTACTACTGTATTGCTGGATTCATGACACTTTCTCACACTCTCTCACTTGTTTTCATTTTACTATTCAGGATGGTACTTACTTCTAGGCTTTATTGACATGTTTTACCTGTAGTTATTACAATCCTTTCCAGCAGTCTTACTTCTGTCATGTTTCAGTATTTCAACAGGGATATATTTCACACATGTGATTTCATCATCTTCTGCAGCTATACTTTTCAGCCTGCTGCAGGTTGTGTACTATTTTCTTACAGGTGGGGCATTTTTATTTCAGAATTTATGTCAGACATTTTCATTTTTCTGTTTGGCTTACAGGCTGCAATACACTTTTGTAATCAAGCAATACTTGCAGACACTTTCACACTGATACTTGCACATTTTATTCCTTAGTGACTACACTGCACTCTTTTGCTGACTGTCATACTTTTATATTTCTTTACAGTTACTGGTAGTGGATTACTGACCTGCCTGGTGGCACAACTGCACCAGCCTATCGCCATAGGCTCTGCGGTTCACAGAACGGACACCTGCAGCTGTAATATAAATGAAGTAATATTGGAATACACATCTCCATAATATCAGCTAGTTTAATTTCTTACATACATAATTAAATGTAACTTACTCAGTAGTGGGGTGTTGGGCATTTGCTGGGCCTCCTGGATCCAAAGGTTCAGTTGGTCCTGCTTGCGTCTCTTCAGGTCCGCATGGTGGTGATGGACTTGCTCACCAGTCCTTGGAATCCCTGTGGCACTGGTGAGATCATGAGCCAACCGGTCCCACGCCTCAGCCCTGTATGCTTCCCAGAGGACCTGGCCCTGCATGAGTTGGGCCTCAGGATTGTGGACTAGGAGCCAGACCATGTACCTGGACTCCTCAACGCCCCACTTCTGTGCTCGAAAGCAACTACCCTCTCCTACACCTGTCATTCTGCCTGCAGTTCAGTTCTACAATCATTTATGCTGTGTATTCCCGCCTATGGGGCTTATATAGTCCGTTTTTCCTGCACATATCTGTGATTGGCCATTTTGGAATTGTATCAACTTCAGTAAACCTGCATTGTCATGCTCCAGTTTGTCAGGAAATGACACACGCTGGAAAGCCCGGTAGAGCAAAAACGGAACCTCTACGCCAGTATAGAGATGTTTAAAAAGTTTCAGCTTTTATTCTCCAGATCAATCCCCCACTGATAGCAATAAAACAAAAATACCAAGTAAACGTGAAACGCTACATGCGTTTTTCGTTCCACTTAGTAGTCGAACTTCTTCAGACAAAAAACTTTGTTCAAATGCATCTTTTAAATACATACATATGCTGGTAATTACCATAATTGATTTACCAATGATATTTTAAAGTGCTAGTGCTACAGGTATAGTGTCATGAATTGCAGGTTTGTAACAATATTGTTTAAAAACCAAGTTATAAAAACGTCATAAAGACCAAGTCATAAAAACCAAGTCATGAAAAAGTTTGAATCATAAAACAAATCATAAAAAAGGTTCTGGCTGTTTACATTAATTCATTGCACTGTGTTTGACTATACAAAAATTAATTATACAAATACATATCTAAAAATACCTAAAAACTTATTATCTGGTAGGTCCTTTGTCTAAATACAAATACACTATTGTAAATTCATGTTTTATTACATGGACTGTACATGTTATGGTGTATGTAGAAAACTATTATGTTATTCGTGTACAATTATGTATGTGTGACTATCCTCTTTTAAAATTTAATTTTTACTAACCTGTATTTAAGGTAAGATTAACTGCATAATTCCAGTCCAGTTATCAAAGCCTTACTTATATATTGTATAAGGCTCTTCTATAAATATTCAATTTACAGAATTAAGAAAACCTGGGTGATGTATTTAACTCTAATATTATCTCATAAGGTTTTTTAGTTTTAAAATACATGCTATAGAACATGTCTCATTAATACCTGGCCTATTACAAGCTGCTAACCGTAGCTGCCAAGCGAGCTCTTTTTTCTCCAATTCCAGTTTTAAGAAATTTTCATTGACACAATTATTGTCTATAGAATACCTATTTATTCCATCGATAATCATAAAAGAAAAAGAGTGACCATGGTTGTTACTAACATGTCTAGCTAAAGCATTTTCTTCTTTAGATTTTGTGATTGCGTATAAATGTTCGTATATTCGATCACGCAATCGTCTGTCCGTCTTACCAACATAGAAAGACGGACATTGTGTACATTGTGCCAAGTAGACTATGCCTTTAGAATTACAGGTAAACGACCCTTTTACATGGTACACTACTGATCTTATTGTAAATGAGTTTGATGTTAAAATATACTTACAATATTTACATAACCCACATTTCTTAGTTCCTCCTCCTATTCTTGGCTTAACAATTTTTGTTTCCAATAGCTTTTTCATGTTTGTACCCCTCCGGTATGTTATTACAGGATGAAAATTTAGTATTTTAGAGACATTATTGTCCAATGAAAGGTAACACCAGTATTTCCTTACTGTTTTACCTATATCAATTGCTTCCAAACAATATGTAAATGTGAAAGCAGTTGAAAAGTTACTATGCTCCCCTTTATTTGTTAGGCTACTCTCCATGGTTGATATTTCTGAGTGTTCATGTTCTAAGTGAATTGTAGACAGTTCGTCTGCAATTATATTAAAACTAGATTTACTATTGTTTCTATCATCCTTCAAAAGGGGCAAGTAAACACCTGAATATCTTTTTTCCTTAACTTCATGGAAAATATTGTCTAGAAATGATTTAGGGTAGGCCCTCTTTAAAAACATGTTATATAATAGATCGCATTCATCTTCAAATTCACTTTCTAGTGTGGTCATCCTCGCTGCCCTAACCAGTTGTCCTTTTACGACAGCTTTTTTCTGAAAAGGAGGATGCATACTAGTAAAGTGAAGAAAACTATTAGAGTAAGTGGCCTTCCTAAAGATTTTTGCTGTAAAGATACCTCTATCTTTCTTCAGTTCCACATCCAAAAAACTGATGGATTTCTCTTGAAAGTTATAAGTAAACTTCAAGAAGGATGTTGTTGAATTTAAAAACTCTACGAACTGGTCCGCTTCATTCTTATTACCCTTAAATAAAATGAAGATGTCATCCAAAAATCGTCTGTAACTACAGCACATTTCTTTCCAATGACTACTGAAAATGGATTTGCTTTCCCAGTGGGCTAGGACCAAGTTCGCAAAACTAGATCCTACAGGAGAGCCCATTGCTACTCCAATTTCCTGCACAAATAAGTTTCCTTCAAATGACACAAAGTTGTTTCTTAGAATAATGTCTAATAGTTGTTCTATTAATAGGCAGTCATTATTATCAGCTCCTTTTGTCCTAATAAAATCCACAACCCATTCAGTCCCTAGATCGTGTGGGATACATGAATATAAATTTACTATGTCAATTGTTAGAAAATTAATTTTTTCGTCATATTTAATAGTTTCCATGTGTTGTAAAAAATCCCATGAGTCTTTAAGTATTTGCTGTTCTGCTTTCACATATTCTTTTAACAAGTTATCCACTAATTTGGCACATGGGTAAGTGACAGACTGTCTTGCATCTACCAGTGTCCTAAAAGGTGGATTAGTAACACTTTTATGCAATTTAGGTATCCCAAATATCTTTGGGATCCTCAGATAACATAGTTACATAATCATACTGTTCTTTTGTTAGTAACTCATCTGTATACAAGTCACTTAGAAACATTTTGATTCTACGATGTGCTTGGTTCATTTCATTTCTACTCACTGGCTTGTAGGTGTTACTTTCTAGCAATTTAAGCATAGTGTTAGAATAATCGTTCTTATAAAATACCACCAAGCCACCACCCTTATCAGGCTTCATGAATCTAATAGGTAGTTCCCTTAGCAGATCTAATAAAGCTTTTTCTTCCAATGATATATTAAAATTTGAGTTTTTTGAATTTTTTAAAATTTGCCTAAATTCATTCTCACATAAATGTTCAAAAATGTTAAGTGTGTTGTTCTGGGGGGGGGTTATATGTACTAGTAACTCTCAAGGTATTCACAATTTCTGAGGGTTCACCAAAAATCAAGTTTAAGTTTAATTTACGAATGAAAAGTTTGAAGTCCACAAGTAACTCCGCTATATCACATTTTTTAGATGGAACAAAGGTAAGCCCCTTAGCAAATAGCTCAACCAATAAGTGGTCTATGTTACATTCAGTAAAGTTGTAAATGTAAAAATCTTCCTCCCTATTGTGAAGTATTTCAAATAATTTTATTTCTGTTACTTGTAGTTGTTGCTTTTGCTGCGTGTATTGTACTTCTTCTTGAACCCCTGTACATTGTTCGTATTCCAGTTTGTCCCCCTCCCCCGTTTGTAGTTTTTTTGAACTACTTGATATTCATGTTGGTTGTTATCATGCATGTTTGAACAGCCTTGTTCTTCCTCAAACATGCCACCCTCAGTAACTTCAAATTCAGAGTCTAATTGTCCCCCTAAATCTGTTTAGTTGGAGGGGTTACTAGTAGACTGCTGCCCACCTTGTTCCCTAAAGGAAGGTTGCTTAGTAGAGCCCTGATATTTATTTGGGGCTCTTTGGGATGTTGCTGGTCTAGGGTATGCTACACCTTCCTGGTAGGCTTTCAAATCTCTTTGTAGTTTTTTTATTTTATTATTTTTTAACTTTGTCATTTGCTGAGTAATACTCATTAAGATTCTGTCATATTCAAATACATTTCTGTTAAACTCTACATCTTTTTTAATTTCTTGTTCTAATACCGTAGTCTCTTTTATTAATACATCAAGGTTAGTTTGGTAGTGAGTCACCATACATCGAATTATTTCTAAACCATGCCTATTAAACAGGTTAGTCAAGTCATTAAAAAAGTCTGAACCATGTACCAGTCCAACAGGGTATGAATAATGTCTCAACCCCTTTGGAACTATTTGTTCCTTTAAACATTTGTTTAAGTAATTCAGTTCAAGCTGTAGTTTTTTTGTCCTGTATAATTTAAAGTCAAACATTTTTAATTTGTCCATTAATGAACTGTTGTCTTCTGTTAAATTAGAGGCTTCATTACTTGCCTGAAATGTGTCCATATCCAGTTCATTGTTTAGCCAAGAACCTATATTAAAATTAGTCCCTATTAACTATTAAATATGACGAAAAAATTAATTTTCTAACAATTGACATAGTAAATTTATATTCATGTATCCCACACGATCTAGGGACTGAATGGGTTGTGGATTTTATTAGGACAAAAGGAGCTGATAATAATGACTGCCTATTAATAGAACAACTATTAGACATTATTCTAAGAAACAACTTTGTGTCATTTGAAGGAAACTTATTTGTGCAGGAAATTGGAGTAGCAATGGGCTCTCCTGTAGGATCTAGTTTTGCGAACTTGGTCCTAGCCCACTGGGAAAGCAAATCCATTTTCAGTAGTCATTGGAAAGAAATGTGCTGTAGTTACAGACGATTTTTGGATGACATCTTCATTTTATTTAAGGGTAATAAGAATGAAGCGGACCAGTTCGTAGAGTTTTTAAATTCAACAACATCCTTCTTGAAGTTTACTTATAACTTTCAAGAGAAATCCATCAGTTTTTTGGATGTGGAACTGAAGAAAGATAGAGGTATCTTTACAGCAAAAATCTTTAGGAAGGCCACTTACTCTAATAGTTTTCTTCACTTTACTAGTATGCATCCTCCTTTTCAGAAAAAAGCTGTCGTAAAAGGACAACTGGTTAGGGCAGCGAGGATGACCACACTAGAAAGTGAATTTGAAGATGAATGCGATCTATTATATAACATGTTTTTAAAGAGGGCCTACCCTAAATCATTTCTAGACAATATTTTCCATGAAGTTAAGGAAAAAAGATATTCAGGTGTTTACTTGCCCCTTTTGAAGGATGATAGAAACAATAGTAAATCTAGTTTTAATATAATTGCAGACGAACTGTCTACAATTCACTTAGAACATGAACACTCAGAAATATCAACCATGGAGAGTAGCCTAACAAATAAAGGGGAGCATAGTAACTTTTCAACTGCTTTCACATTTACATATTGTTTGGAAGCAATTGATATAGGTAAAACAGTAAGGAAATACTGGTGTTACCTTTCATTGGACAATAATGTCTCTAAAATACTAAATTTTCATCCTGTAATAACATACCGGAGGGGTACAAACATGAAAAAGCTATTGGAAACAAAAATTGTTAAGCCAAGAATAGGAGGAGGAACTAAGAAATGTGGGTTATGTAAATATTGTAAGTATATTTTAACATCAAACTCATTTACAATAAGATCAGTAGTGTACCATGTAAAAGGGTCGTTTACCTGTAATTCTAAAGGCATAGTCTACTTGGCACAATGTACACAATGTCCGTCTTTCTATGTTGGTAAGACGGACAGGCGATTGCGTGATCGAATATACGAACATTTATAACGCAATCACAAAATCTAAAGAAGAAAATGCTTTAGCTAGACATGTTAGTAACAACCATGGTCACTCTTTTCTTTTATGATTATCGATGGAATAAATAGGTATTCTATAGACAATAATTGTGTCAATGAAAATTTCTTAAAACTGGAATTGGAGAAAAAAGAGCTCGCTTGGCAGCTACGGTTAGCAGCTTGTAATAGGCCAGGTATTAATGAGACATGTTCTATAGCATGTATTTTAAAACTAAAAAACCTTATGAGATAATATTAGAGTTAAATACATCACCCAGGTTTTCTTAATTCTGTAAATTGAATATTTATAGAAGAGCCTTATACAATATATAAGTAAGGCTTTGATAACTGGACTGGAATTGTGCAGTTAATCTTACCTTAAATACTGGTTAGTAAAAATTAAATTTTAAAAGAGGATAGTCACACATACATAATTGTACATGAATAACATAATAGTTTTCTACATACACCATAACATGTACAGTCCATGTAATAAAACATGAATTTACAATAGTGTATTTGTATTTAGACAAAGGACCTACCAGATAATAAGTTTTTAGGTATTTTTAGATATGTATTTGTATAATTAATTTTTGTATAGTCAAACACAGTGCAATGAATTAATGTAAACAGCCAGAACCTTTTTTATGATTTGTTTTATGATTCAAACTTTTTCATGACTTGGTTTTTATGACTTGGTCTTTATGGCGTTTTTATAACTTGGTTTTTAAACAATATTGTTACAAACCTGCAATTCATGACACTATACCTGTAGCACTAGCACTTTAAAATATCATTGGTAAATCAATTATGGTAATTACCAGCATATGTATGTATTTAAAAGATGCATTTGAACAAAGTTTTTTGTCTGAAGAAGTTCGACTACTAAGTGGAACGAAAAACGCATGTAGCGTTTCACGTTTACTTGGTATTTTTGTTTTATTGCTATCAGTGGGGGATTGATCTGGAGAATAAAAGCTGAAACTTTTTAAACATCTCTATACTGGCGTAGAGGTTCCGTTTTTGCTCTACCGGGCTTTCCAGCGTGTGTCATTTCCTGATTTGCTGATTCAGTTTGGTGCGATGCTCCAGTTTGTATTCATTCCTATATATTAGCTATTATTGCATTTATAGGTACTGCTGTCATGGCTTAGTGGTTTGATACCTTGACTATGGTGTATAGTATCCTGGGTTCGAACCTCGCCACTACTTTTTATTTTTTATGACTGTCTAGACATGCTGAGGGGTGTGTCTGTGTAAAGGCAGTTTTGATACGGCTTGCTCAACGTTGCCCGTCGGTTAGCTTGTTTGCGGTGCGCAGCTCCGCATAAGCGAATGCGCTGGTTTAAGCCTTATTTGGCTATCAGCACGCATATTACGCTCAGCTCAGTTAGGGGCACATAGCTTTAGCGTGTTAAACCACTGCTCACCTACGGGCAGATGCACTCACCCTGTTAAACTGTAGCTCAGCTATGGGCACATCTGGCATTTTTTATTGTTTTGTTACGTCACATTTCTTCAATATAAATGGGCTATTTCATTACATTTTACATAAAATGTGATTTTATGTGTACATATTTGTCAGGGACTTGTTTCGTGCTTATTTTGCTAAAAATAAAAATTGGTGTTGTTGGGGCTCGAATCATGAATGCCTGCTCTTCAGCCAACATCTCTACCGCTACGCTATTGCTTCTTGGCTTACTTTGCATATTTAGTTCTTATATGCTTTCCCACTGACTGCTAACTGTAGCTGCGCTTCACGCACTTGCAAACGAGCGCACACACGGTTAAACATCTTTACAATTTAAAAAAAAAATATGTGATGTTCATTTGTAAATTTTATGTTCGTAGTCTGTGGGGACATGTGTTGTGTTGTGTTTATTCACATTTCCATGGACTCTGGCGTGGGTGTTTACTTTGGGCACTTTTACTCTTCTGGGGGCGTGTCCGCTTACAGGGCTCGGCCTACGGACACGCCCCCTACTGTCTTACACGGACCGTGTTAGCCTTAGGTGTGATTCAGCATGCTCTCATGAATATGCAGAGCATGCTGACATCACTCCGTTTAACTGCAGCCTCCATGTAAGAGTTATAACTCTTACATGGAGGCTTCGTGAATCCTGCCCATTGGTTTTTAAATGTTTGTATGATTAAATAAGTTGTAAAAGGGAGCAGAGATGTTCTTATCATGTGATAGTAGGGTTATTTAAACAGCAGAAAATTGTCACTACTTTATATTCTGAAGAAGTCTTATAAAGACAAAAGCGCTTAATGCAAACTTTTTTTTATAAATATATTTATTTATTTATTTATTTGTCATTTGTTAACCAGGTTAGTCCAACTGAGCCTTTTGGCCCATTTTCAGTGGAGACCTGAGGAGAAAAGCTCCAGAAAACTATAAAACACTTTACAATAATGATTACAGTATTGCCTTAATACAGAAGAATAACAGAAATTAACAATAGTCACACAACCCCCCCGCGGTAGTGGTGCTGCGGTAGCATTGTCACCTCACATCAAGATGCTGTCCAGTTCAATTCTCAGCTAGAGCGTCTTCTGCGTGGAAACATGCGTGAATGTGTGTACCTTCATTGAAGGTTGGGCGTCAGGGCTGGTAACTCGGCACGCAAAAATCAACTACCAATCATTAGCGGACCGGAGTTCTGCTGTGGCAACCCCTAACCAGGAAAAGCTGAAAGACACAACAACAATAGTCACACAACAGAAAAAATTACAAAGTAGCTACATAAAAATAACAGTGATCTAGTGTGTTATATATACAAAGAAAAGGTTGATCAGCAAGTTCAAAGAGTAATTTTTTTTTTTACATTACAGATACATTGCACTTGAGATACAGATGAATCCTCGTGGATGTGAAAATAGTATTTTTCTCTTAGTATAATTAGCATTCTCCAGTCTCAAACCACTAGTAGTTATTAAGTGAAGAAGTGAGTTTTTGGATGAATATTATTTGAATGGGGGAGTAGTTACATGTGTAACACTTTCACAGGTTAAATGGGGAGGTTATGTAATGAAACAAGTACTTGAGTTCATGGAGGATTATGGCATAGAGGATTATGGCATGAACAGATTTTAGAGTTAAGGAGGTAGTTTTTAACTTCAGCTTTGAAGCAGGGGGAGCTAGGGATGTTATGGTTGTTTGTGGGCAGTCTGTTCCAGGTTAGGGAGACTCAGTGTCTATAAAGGAGTTTCCTATGTTTTTGTGAGGTTTGTAAATATCGAGTAGGTTCTGGTCAGAGCTGTGAAGTGGACGAGCTGGAGTATAGTGAGATACAAGTGAAGAGAGTGAGGGGCAAGCCAAGGATTTGCTTTGTAGGAAGTGAGTAAGCTGTAGCTGAGTGAGGAGAAGGAGCTGAGGGAATTCTAGCCATTGGAGTTGGTTTAAGGCAAGACAATGATGAGCTCTGCATGGTAGGGTAGTGGCGAATCTAGCTATGTTGTTATAGGCTTGTTCCAGTTTGGATAGGAGGGATGTCTGGACATGAGTAAGGATCGGGGAGGCATACAGAAGGGAAGTAAGGAGAAAGGTTTAAGCAAGAGTGGGTCTAGTTCTTGGGGCTAAAATTTTTTTGTTTCGGTAGAGAAGGCCAAGTTTTTGATTGTTTTTTTTTATATATACTTTGTTGTATATGAATGTCAAATTTTAGTTGGTCGTCAATTATTGGTCCAAGTAGTTTAATGTTGGGATCAGGAGTGATTGGGGTTTGATTGAGAGAGAGAATGGTAAAAGTAGATTTGCGGTGAGAGAGGGGTTTGGGGAGGAAAATTAGGAGCTTAGTCTTTGTTTGGTTAAGTATAATTTGGTGTTCGGTTAGCCATTTTTCGACAGATGAGAAAATTTGTTGTGTTAAGGAGTGGAGGTTAGGGATGTTGTCAGAGACAGAGATGACTGCAGAGTCATCTGCATATTGAATAATAGAGGAAGTGCAGGAGGAGTGTAGATTATTGGTGAAGATGTTGAAAAGGAGCGGCCCTAGGATTGAGTCTTGAGGGACACCTGTTTGGATAGGAAGAAAAGGGGAAGAAGCAGATCACCACCTAACAGACTGGAGTCTGTTAGTGAGATAGCTAGAGAACCAGGGGAGAGGTTAAGGTCAGTTAGTCTGGCAATGAGTTTAGAATTGGACACAGTATCGAAAGCTTTGAAGAGGTCAAGAAAGAGGCAGGATACAAGACGGTTATTGTCCAAGGCTTCTGCAACAGTATGTGTGAAGGTGTGTAATATAGTGGTTTTCTGTACAATATTGATTTTTATTTTGAGTTTGTGGGGAATTATTTAAATTACCAACCTCAGATTGTTTGGCTTATAATAGTCTACTAAATAATTTGCAAGCAACACTTTGTCAATCCTTTTCTAATTACTTATTTTTTCTGATGGACCCTTTATAGAAACAGATCACTGTACTAAACATTTTTGCATTTGTTATATATCACTTTATGGTCAGTCCTACAATGTTCCAGCCTCTTCCTGAAGATAAATACATTACTGTTCCACTCAGGATTGTCATACTATTTTGCTGTATGGCTGCTTGTCTAGAGGTTTTTGCATTTTTCATGGTATTAAAAATGTTTACTTTATCATTTAATAGGTACTTCAGATGTCCAGATGCAGAAATAGGCTCATACTTTTACTAAAATCCCCAAGTTGGAGTTCTCTTGAGGTAATTTCAGAGAGCTTTCAGGCTTCTCTGCAGTTTGAGTTTGAGTTTATGGTTTTCTATCTCTGTTATATTCTGCGATTCTTTATTTTACTCATTGTTACCTGTTGGCAGAAAAGGATTACAAAATTCAGAAAGGGAATAGTGTTGTCTGATGTTAGTACGTACAGACCAAACTTTTGAATTGAGATGGCTGGTTATTGAATAGACAGTAATATTCTACTAATGATAATTTTTGAAGAGCTAACTTTGTTTTTATTATTACTGCATGTACATAAATGACCACTGGGGAGAGGTAGTTATTCTGTAATTGTAAGACTGATGATACAATTAATTTTATTGTTTTAGGCAGATGACTTTCACTTAATGTTCTTATTATTTTATTCTGATATACAACCATTGTATATTTAACCTTAATAAAAGTTATAAAAAAAGGAAACAAGTAGTGGCAGATTGTTTGCAATTTGCATAATTTGGCCTGAGGGAAGGTTACATGCAAAACAGTTTAAAAAAATGGATTTTATCCACTCATCCAGGAAGAGGGATAGTGTTTATGTTGTGGGTCACTGGAAGGAGATTAAAACCAGCAGAATAGGTCATCTTTGTAAGGATACATAGGGAAAGAGATCAGAAGTATTAAAGTGACATATAGTTAGTATATTAAGGGCCCATAAAATGTGGATCTCATGGAATCCTAATGGGCAAAAGCCTGGCAGGCATCCATTAGACGAAAAAGATGACCACAAGTACTATTACCAGCAGATGATACTGGTGTTTAAGTGATATTATACCCCAGTCAAACAGATGAGAAAAAAGACTAGCTAAGTCATTCAATTCTTGGAGATGTGGGAAAATAATTTACATAGGTGTTCTGGAGTTGCCTCAAGGTCAGCCTCTTTTGGAAGTACCTTAGTATGTGGTTAAACTCATTCTATGGCCAGTCTTGGTTATTTGGTTGGGAATTTTGGATTATGGGCATAGCAGTCACCCAGATTGCTGGAACCATACACCCATTTTTACAGGTGTACTAGACTCTGTCTAGTGTGATCAAGGTAACTTGTGCCAAACTTTGGAAGAGTAGAAGTATTATATAATTTAAATGCCTAACAAGTATAATAATTGACAGTATGGTGAACATAACATTTGTGTATGCATACAAGTCAGCTCACTCTCTCAGATGGGTCCCCAAAATTGGTCAATGTTTTTAAGGAGTGTATAAAAGGATCTGTAGTACCACTTGGGCTTATGGGATACATAGGTTCATAGGTTCATAGGTTCATACTAAGCTATCTGCCCTAGGGCATTTATAAGCCTAGCCAGAGTGTGTTTGGCTTTCGCCACCCATTTTAAATTAATTCTGCTATGCCCTTTTTCGAGGTTAGTATACTGTGCCTCTGTCTAACAGTGACACAGAAGTGATACCCGGGGTAAACCTACGATCTCCCATCCACTCATCAAGATTCCTCTTGAAGAGAGTCAGTGAGGGACTCTGCCTAACCTGGACTGAGATTTTATTCCAGAGTGAAGGGAGCCTCTGGGTTATGAATCTGTCCCTCCAGCATGTCCTATTTATTTCAGTGCTGAGGTTCAAGTCTCTTGAGCGCGTAGCTCGATGGGATTTGGATTTTCTGAGGTGCAGCATGTCCATTAATTCCGGGTTGGATATGGCTTTATACGTCAGGCACAGACCACCTCTGAGCAGGCGGTATGCCACTGAGTAGAGCTGGAGTTTCTTTAACCAGGCAGCATATGGCATCTGTTTGAGCCCTTTGATCCTCTTGGTGAGGTACTTTTGGGATCTTTCCAGTTGCTGCAGGTGTCTGGTAAGGTACATCCCAAAAGGGGCATCGTACTCAATTATGGGCCTGATGAGGGATGAGTAAAGAGGCATGATGACCTCCCCTGATCTAGATGTGAATCCCTTCATGATTAGGTGGGCTATATAAAATGTTTTTCTAACCACTTTGGCCACGTGATTGTCAAATGAGAGATTGCTATCAACTTGGGTCCCCAGGTCCCTAATTACTTCTTCTGTACTTAATGGATTACCACCTATGTGGTAATTAGTGGGCACTTTGTTTTTGCCAAAGGGGATGACTATACACTTTTTGGCATTTAGCTTGAGGCCATGACTCTGGCACCAGTTGTCTGTTTCTATGAGGCCTTTTTGGAGAATGCTTGTGTTGGCTGGAGAGTCGATTATGGCGCCCAGTTTTCAGTCAGCTTCGAACTTGGTCAGCCGCAGTCCTTCCGTGTTGGCCTGTACCTCCGAGAAATATATACCGAACAAGTGATGTCCCAGGACTGAGCCTAGTGGGACGCCACTTGAAACTGGTTTGGAGTCTGACATGGCTCCAGCAATTCTAACCATGTGGGTTCTGTCCTTGAGCCAGTTTGCAGCCCATCTAGTGACATAGGGGTTTATATTTAAGCTGGTGAGCTTATGTATAATTCCCGAGTGGGGTATTGTATCGAAGGCTTTTGTGAGGTCCAGGTAGGCTGTGTGGACCACCTTCCCCTCGTCAATGGCCTTGGTGACTGTTTCAAAGAAATCAACCAGGTTTAAGAGGCAGGATCTGCCCTGAACAAAGCCGAACTGGGTAGGATCTAGTGTGTGTAGGTCCCCAATATCTTTATTTATGAGGTCCATGATGATCCTTTCCATAGCTTTGCAGATCAAGCTAGTCAGGGTTATGGGGCGATAGTTTCCAGGATTCGTTGAGGCACCACCTTTGTGGAGAGGGACCACTGTTGTTGTACGCCACTCTTTGGGTACATATCCTGTAGTAAGGCTGACATTGAACAGTAGTTTTATGTTTGGGTTTAGCTCTTCTTGGAGTTCATGTAGGATGCAGCCCGGGACACCGTCTGGTCCCATTGATGCTGTGTTTTTTGCTTTGGAGAGGGCAGCTCTTACCTGAGCATCTGAGATGTCAGGGGGGGCAGCACTCTGCTGGGATAGATATTTGCCTTTTTGGTGGCGTGGGGGGGGGGGGAGTTTGCGCTGAACCTGTCAGCTAGGATGTTGGCAATGTCTGTGGGTTCGGTGTATTTTTTGTCATTTTGGACTAATTCTGAGCATATCTGGGAATTCCCACCCAGGTTCCTAACATAACTAAAGAAAGCCTTGTGATTATCCTTAGTGTCCTGTTCAATTTTTCTCTCAAAGCTGGCCTTAGACGATTTTATGAGTGCCCGTAGTTTTTTGCTAATACTGATCAAAGATGCCTTCCCTTTTTGGGATTTTGCTCTATCATGTAATAGCTTCCTCCTTCTATTGTATAGTTTGTTTATGGCTGGGGTCCACCAGACAGGACGTCTGCCTTTGGAGGATTGGGTCTTGGTTTTATTTGGGATTGAATGATCCATGCATTCCTGAAGGTGTTCATAGAATGCATTTATAAAGGATTCTGTGGTCTGGGCTGTATTTTCCACAGGCCCGGGGGCTTTGAAGGATTCCACCTTGGTTTTGAGGAGTGTGAAATTTGCTTTAGAGAAGTTTTTCACTGTGGTTTTCTGGGCAGGGGGTGGGGTCGGGATGTGAATATCCAGTGAGATTAGTTTATGGTCTGATCTTACCAGTGAGGGATACACTTCTGGTCTGGAGCATAGAGTCCCCATGTTGGTGATGATCAGGTCCAGTATGTTTTCCCCTCTTGTGGGAGTGGTAACAAGTTGTTCCATAGCATTTGAGTTTATAAATTCTAGGAACCTTTGGGCTAGGGTGTTGGAGCTAGAGTAATGCTCCCAGTCTATGTTAGGGTAGTTGAAGTCGCCCAATATATTGGTGTTTGGAGAGACCTCCATATTTTCCAGTGTTTTCAGGAAGGCCGAGTGGGGTTCCTGGGTTTGGGAGGGTGGTCTGTATCAGACTATAAACTGGAAGGCAGTTTTACCCACTGTTAGTTGCACGTGGATAGTTTCTGATGCTTTGTGCTGTGCCACCAACCTGGAGGTGTGGGTATCTTTGACAAATATTGATACTCCCCCTCCTTTTGTGGTTCGGTCCAAGTTTTGTGGCCGCAAAGCATGGTATGAGGTATAACCTGGCAGTGCTGGGATGCTCTCGGGAGCCTTGAACCAGGTTTCTGTTACTGCACAGATATCGATGTTCTCCATGCTAAGGAGAGTTTCGAGTGCGTGCATCTTGAGGTTTAGACTTCTGGCGTTGAGTTGCATTACTCTTAGTTTCTTATCCCTTGTGATACCTATGGAGGTGGGTTTGTCTTTTGAGCCTTGCCTAAAAAAGGCACTATGGGGTGGCAAGAGCCTTTGCCAATATCCGAAAGCCCAGGGGTGACAGGTGCAAGCCGTCCCTAGCAAAGCATCGTGGCTTGTCGAGCATGTCATCCCAGGCTGACAGGCATTGGATCCCCTTTGAATGACACCAATACTTAAGCCAATTGTTGAAATTGATCATCTTGTCTTCATATTGTGGCATCATTCTTGGTGAGGGTAAGATGCTACTCAAGGTCAGGGTCATACCAGCCTGGGCTACATGCTCAGAGAGCTCCTCTGTCTCTTTTCATGTAGTCCAGGGAGGTATGTCTCAGGTCATTCACACCAGCATGGACAATGACTGAGTCATATTTGTACTTGCCTTGGAGTGACCTGAGTGCTTCATTATTACATGTTATTCATTTCCTAGTTTAGAAGCAATGTGATGTATTATGGACATTATTTGCTGGACGTTGTAAATATTTTATATAATTATTAGATATTTCATTAGGTATTGTGGGTGGCAGGATTTAAATGTACTCTTCATGATTGGATATGCAAGGTATATGTCAATGTTATTACTAGTTTAAGTCTGACTTCAAGAAAACCAAAGAAAATTCATGGCAAAAAAAATGGATGTTTACAGGGATATCAAGCAGAAATGTATAAAATAAATTGTTTAAGCTATAGCTTGTCTTTTTGGTAGCTACTTTATATTGTTGAGGTTCAAATGCTTATAACTACTTAAATTATGTAACTTTGTTACCTCTAATTCTAAAATACTAACCAATAACAAACTACAAAGATAAGGTTATATTATGACCTTACCTTAGTACTCTGCTATATAATGTTTACAGTAACAAGTAATTTATTATTTCATTTAATTTCTTTAATTCAAAAAATGAAAAGGATGGCTGATAGAGAAAAATATGTGCTATATAACTATTAACATTTACACCATTTATGGTTAGTTATAACTAAAAAAAAAAAAAAAAAAAAAAAAAAAAACATTTGCACCATTTATGGTTCAGTATTCACTGCTATATGTTTATAGGTATATACTAGGCTAATGACGACCACTTGCAGACTTTATAAGCTTAGCCATGCATCCCAAATGTGTCCTGCAATTTTTCTGTACCTCAGAGGTTATTTTAAGGGATATATGTATGCTAGAGCAAGAGTTACATTGCAGATATTGGTGGTAGACCCAGGGTGCAATTCCAATTTACCATCCACTGGTCCTGGATTCTCTTGAATAAGGACAGAGAAGTGTTCTGCTTCACATGGGTGGGAAGCCTGTTCCAGAGAAGGGGAATTTTCTGACACACATATCTGTTCCTCCAACACGTCCTATTTATGTCACAACCTTTAAATCCCTAGATCGAGTAATTCTGATGCTATTTGTTTCTCAGAGTGGAATACAAGGATGCATGGTATGGTAAGTATAAATTGCCACTCTGCAGTCTGTAGAAACAGAATATAGAGATAAGGCTTTGAAGTGGTCTGCACAGGACATGTTAGTTATGCCCTGCATTCTTATTGTCCGTTAAAAGTGTGCTTTGACTCAGGAAACTAAACCATAAATCATACATCTAAAGCACTTGCACTGTTTAACCCAGGATTTGGACATAAACTGTTCATTAACTCTAATCACTGTCAATATGAAAAAGACAATCAAGAAATTAGATCTGTAGATCACTGCATCTAACTTGCTATGGTTTATCTGCTGAACTAGTAATGCAGGAAACAGCCCACTCTCTGTTTCTTTTTCTTTTTTTTTTTGTGATTTCAAGATGTGTACAAATCTAAACAGTAACTATCTGGAGTTTAAAAATGCCTTTTACTTCATGATATGTACAAACATAAACAGCAACTTTCAGTTATTTGAAAATGTTTTCTAATACTCATTTGGGACTTGGGCTTTCCTTTTGTTGTTAGGGGTGAGAAAAAGGGGGCCAAACACTAGTGTTCTAGTTTGATTGACAGCCCACACCCATACAGATTACATCAGTTCTTACATTATATAACCCAGCTCTGGGTCAATGGCACTAACCCCCACCCCCAGGAAATTGGTTAACTGCCCTTCCACCTGATTCCTCCTAGTTTCTAGCCCTTTATCTAGCCAGGCACGGAGATTTTAGCCATTTTTTTGCACTGATTTCCCCACCTGCAATTTGAAGAGAGGAAGAATCCAAACAGAAGAGCCATCACTAACTGCTAGACCCAGGAAGAGGCTTGGTAGTGAAGACCCCAGACTGGAACATCATATAACCATAGACCAGGGTGATTCTCCCTCTTACTGTAGGTACCCCATAGCAGCTAGGTATAGATATTCTAGCCACTTGGCCTGCATTTAGCAAACTTTCTGTAATTTGCAGTACATTGAAAATTGCTATCCTGACAGTCCCAATTTTGTTAATGTAAAAACATACTTTATTTAGCCAAAAGTGCAAAGGTACCAGAAACAATCAAACAGCAGGCTACAAGTAATAACAAGGTGATTCAAAGACAAACAAGCCAGTAAAGAGAAACACACTTTAATGTGATTTCAAAGCTCACTAGCAACAGCTAGACCAGGGAACAGCAAAAACGCTTTACAGTGATGCACTGCAGAAACATGCAATTAAATAATTTGAAAATACAGCAACAGTTTTCAGAAATAGCTTAGAAAAATGTGATATTTCAATTTAAATACTTATCTCAGCATAGATGGCACGAAATGCAAGCCAAACAGTCTTAGAACACAGACGAGGATACCAAGCATCTGTGCTCAGTGGAACTGAGCCAAGTGCCATGCACATGAGTTGAATTTATAACCTCAAAGAAAAGTTACTAAACCAACTAATGAACAAGCATCTGTGCTCAGTGGAAATGAGCCAAGTGCCATGCAAATGAGATGAATTTATAAACTCAAAGAAAAGTTACTAAACCAACTAATGAACCCACTGGTCAATGAAATAACTTCATTTTAATCTTTCCTGTGTATTTTCCTCAGACATACCAGTCTATCTTTCTACTGCCACTAGAATTGCATTCCCACACTCTTGTTAATGTAAAAAAAGTACTTTTGTTAGCTAAAAGTGAAAAGGTACCAGAAACAAATCAAACTAGCTACAAGTAATTATAAGGTGGTTCTAAAGCAGACAAGCCAGCAAGGAAAACATACACACACACATACAAACATACAAACATTTACACATATAGCTATCCGAGGAGGAGCACCTGATCTGTGATATATATATAGCAATAAGTAGCCTGTTTTTTTTGGCTTATTTTTAGTATTTATTGCTTATTCTAGATATTTATAGCAATTTTATTGTATACTGCATACTTATACTGTATTTCATAGCTATTGGCTCACTGCTGGTTTTCTGCTGTGCTGTGATAAACATTTCTGTAGTGTTTTCTGCCTAAAGTAGTTTAGGTCATAGCTGTAATATTCTCCATATTCCTGATTGTGTTTGTGATAAACATTTCTGTAGTGTGTTCTGCCTAAAATAGTTTAGGTAGCAGCTGTAATATTCTACATATTCCTGATTGTGTTGTGGGCCTAGTTGTTTGTTAGAGGTTGTTTTCTGAGCTCATTGTGCAGGCCATTTTAGTTACCAAAGACCATCCCCCACTTCAGTGAGAGTTTAGTGTTTATGGTCATTGTCTAGTTGGGTTGCCAGGTCTTCGGCTTGGAGAAAGCAACACAATGGTTCTTTTGAGCTTTTTTAAAGTTGTTTCAGGTTTCAACTTTCTGTTACTTAAGAAGTTAACTTGAGTGTTTCAGCCATTACACACAGAGCTATCTGAGGAGGAGCACCTGATCTGTGATATATAGCAATAAGTAGCCTGTTTTTTTTGCTTATTTTTAGTATTTATTGCTTATTCTAGATATTTATAGCAATTTTACTGTATACTGCATACTTGTACTGTATTTCATAGCTATCGGCTCACTGCTGGTTTTCTGCTGTGCTGTGATAAACATTTCTGTAGTGTTTTCTGTCTAAAATAGCTTTTCACGCTCCCTCCCTATTGGCATCTTGTCTTTATACCTGCTGGCCTTGCAGTTGCCCACCCCTACACTAAATTTCATCTTGGACACTCCTCCCAGTCTAGTGTCATTAGCTTATTCTACCTAATACAGAGAGAGCATCTGAGAAGGCCAACCCACTTAGTTTCTTTCCTTCTGTTCCTCCTTTCTAAAAAAAAAAAAAAAAAAAAAAAAAAACTAATTGCGTGAATCTCCTTGTGTTCTAACTGTGCTTCTCAAACATTTTGGAAATAAACAGTATATTTTAGTGCATTCTCAAAACTTTATTTGCCTTAATATTGCTACAACTCAAGTGCTCTAGGATGCACTGCATCTGAACTGTTTTAGTGTTGTTTTAGCTGCTTTTCTGTATATATAGACTTTTCTGTATATGTAGACTAGCTACTTATTCTACTGCATTACTGCCTCTTAAATCATTTTTCAGTTGTGCACTTGCCTTATAGGTTCATAGGTTCATAGGTAGGTACTAGGCATTTATAAGCCTAGCCAGAGTGTGTCGGCTTTCGCCACCCCATTGATTAATTAACTGATCCTCTGTCAAACAGAGCCAATGAAGTCATCCCAGGGGTGTATTTTCTGTTACCTATCCACTCGTCAAGGTTTCTCTTGAAGAGTGTTAGTGAGGGGTTCTGCCTGATGTAATTTGGAATTTTGTTCCAAAGCATGGGGAGTCTCTGTGACAGGAATCTATCCCTCCAGCATGTTCTATTTATTATTGTGGCGAGGTTTAGCTCACTAGAGCGTGTGGCTCGCAGTGACTTGGATTTCTTTAGGTGGAGCATGTTCATCAATTCTGAGTTGGACATGGCTTTGTAAGTCAGGCAGAGATCACCTCTGAGTAAGCGATATGCCACTGAGTACAGCCAGAGTTTTTTCAGTCAGGCTGCATAGGACATATGTTTGAGACCAGTAATCTTCTTGGTGACATACTTTTGTGGTCTTTCCAGCTGTTGGAAGTGTCTTGTGAGGTACATCCCAAATGGGGCATTGTACTCTATGATGGGTCTAATGAGTGACGCGTAGAGGGGCACTATAACCTCTTTATTTCTAGATGCAAACCCTTTAGTAATTAGGTGGGCGACATAGAAGGATTTCCTAACTACTGTGGCAATATGATTGTCGAAGGAGAGATTAGTATCTACCTGGGTCCCCAGATCTCTTATTACCTGTTCTGTATTAAGGGGGCTGCCACCTATGTGGTAATTCATGTGTGTTTTGTTTTTTCCCAAACGGGATGACTATGCATTTTTTGGCATTTAGCTTGAGGCCATGACTTTGACACCAGGTGTCCATCTCAGTAAGGCCCTTTTGGAGGATGTCTGTGTCAGCCAGACAGTCAATTACGGCTCCCAGTTTGCAGTCATCTGCGAACTTGGTTAGCCATAGTCCTCTTGTATTTGTCTGTACTTCTGAGAAGTATATGCCAAACAGTAGGGGTCCCAGGACCAACCCTTGCGGGACACCACTTGTGACTGGTTTAGAGTCGGACCTGGAGCCCATTATTCTTACCATGTGAGTTCTGTCTGTAAGTCAGTTGGCAACCCATCTCGTGATGTAGGGGTTTATGTTCAGGCTGGTGAGTTTTTCTGTAATACCTGAGTGGGGAATGATGTCGAAAGCCTTGGCGAGGTAAAGGTAGGCTGTGTGAACCACCTTTCCCTCGTCTATGGCCTTGGTGACTGTCTCGAAAAAGTCCACCAGGTTTAGTAGGCATGATCTGCCCTTAACAAAGCCGAACTGGGTCGGGTCAAGTGTTTGGAGGTTCCCAATGTCTTTGTTAATGAGTTCCATGATGATGCGCTCCATAGCCTTGCAGACCAGTCTAGTCAGGCTTATGGGACGATAGTTCCCAGGATCAGTTGTGGCTCCTCCTTTGTGGAGAGGAATAACCATTGCTGTGCACCATTCTATGGGCACATAGCCTGTGGAGAGGCTAATGGAAGATCAGAAAAATGCTCTGGCGAAACATATCCTTAATAATCCTAATCATAGTTTCAGATTCAGAATACTACAACTTGTACATATGAATAATAGGAAAGGAGACACTTTTAATGAATTAGAGAGTACAGAATTGCAATGGATTTTTAGGTTTAAAGCACATTACAGCCCAGGACTGAATCAGTACATTAGTGTTAGATCGATACTCAAAAAAAGGAGCCTAAAATAAAATATAAAATATTTATATCTTAATAATTGATTTATCTATATCACTAAGTCTATATTATTTTCATCTTATATCACTTATAACCTCTAACTACTATAAATATTTATATATTTATTTCATATTGTAGTCACTATCATATATGAATATATATGTATTACATAACACAATATTAGATTCCCATTCTATGGATATATTAATATATACATTCTACATATTTGTTACTCTGACATTCACTACCTAGGATCTTAACATATTTTGAAACTATGATATTTAGTAATCACTGAGTGGATCTATTTTATATTTCATAGTTTATACTTTTATATACTTACTTTTTATATTTATATGTTAAGATTATTTAATAAAGTAATCAATGATTCTATGATTATATTATATATATGATAATATGTGTTGCTTTTGTCAACCATATATATATATTATACTAGTAAATTGACATATTAACAAATGAATACACAAGCACTATTACATGTATATATTATTTTTTATGTTTACATGTCCCTTTATATATGACATTTTTTAACTTCAAGATTTTAATATACAATGTAAATAGATTATTCATTATTTAATATAGTTTCGATGCATGTTTTAGATAGATATAATTTTAGTTTTAACTATAAATAAATATAATTTTTTATATATTCATACATTTCAATTGATTATAATACTTGAGAATAATAAACAGATATATCTATATCCGATAGCCTCTAATCTAGTCCTACAGTGCAGTTGATTTTGTCTCCTAATTTTAAGTTTTTTGAGGATAGACAGAAGCTTTGTGCTGATTTAATATCTTCCTTTCTACTCATTTTCTATTTATTTATTTAAATATTAACTACGTTTACTTTATATTATTTTAGTCTTAGACATTAGGATCATATATAACCATAGGTATTTATGGCATTAAATAGCCCTGTTCTAAGTAGAAATATATAAGGGAACAAACCAGGCTTACACACATAACATAAAAATATACACTTTTTCCAAGCCTATGGACATAATGTTCCATTTGTTATAGAGCTTTTTATGGAGCTCTTTTATGGAGCTCTTTTTCAGAAATTGAGATCTTTTATGCGATACTGATAAGTAGAGGTATATATACATATATTTTTTATGTCCCTTACATGTCTGTTTTTCTGATGTTTTGTGTTTTTCTTAAAAACTGTTTTTGTTTGTATATAGAGTGAGTTAGCTTCTGTTTTAGCAATAGTACTGACACTTTAGTAACAGCTTTTTGCACTTAACTTTGTAATTATGATACTAATTGATTAATTGATGCAATTTGCCACTTATTTTGTACTATATAAGGAATTGTTTTAGATTTAATCAAATAGATCTGAAGAAGCGTACAGTCCGTACGTGAAAGCGCTCATCTCTCTTTGTATTCAATAAAGAAGATTTTTTGCTGCATAATCGTGGTGGTCCTCATACTGGTGTCTTAACTAGCCTGTGGAGAGGCTGAGGTTGAACAGTGTGTTTAGGTGGGGGGTTAGTTTGTTCTGTAGTTCGTGCAAGACGCAGCCTGGGCCACCATCTCGTCCCATTGATGCTGTGTTTTTGGCTTTTGAAAGGGCTGTTTTCACCTGTGCATCTGTGATTTTTGGGACACTACACTTTTCCGGTATTGTTGTGGGCCCTTTTGGAGGTGGGGCAGTGAAGTTTGCACTGAATCTATCTGCTAGGATGTTGGCAATATCAGTAGGTTCAGTATATTTTGTGCTATTTTGCACTAGTTCAGTGCATATCTGCTAGTTGCACTTCTTAACATAGCTAAAGAAGGCTTTGTGGTTATCTTTTGAATCCTTGGCTATTTTTCTTTCAAAGTTAGCCTTGGATGGTTTCATGAGGGACCTCAGTTTCTTACTGATACTGATCCAGGATGTCTTTCCTTCTTGGGATTTACTTTTTTTCTGAACTAGTTTCCCCCTTCTATTGTATAGCCTGTTTATTGCAGGTGACAACAAAACTGGTTTCCTTCTCTTAGAGGAGTGAGTCTTGGTTTGGTTAGGATGGCATGATCCATGCATCCTTGTAGGTGCTCATAGAGTGCATTTGTAAAGGTTTCTGCATCTTGGGCAGCGTTATCCTTTAGCGTGGGGGCTGAGAAACTTACCACATCTATCTTAAGTAAGTTGAAGTTTGCTTTAGAAAAGTTTTTCACTGTGGTTTCCCTAGTTGGGGGTGGTGGTGGGGTGTGGACATCCAGAGTGATTAGTTTATGGTTTGATCTAACCAGTGACGGGTTGACCTCCAGTGTGGAACATCTGTCGACCATGTTGGTGATGACCAGGTCCAATATGTTTTCACCTCTGATAGGAGAGTTTACCAGCTGATCCAGGGTGTTTGAGCTGATGAATTCCAGGAAGCGCTGGGCCTGGGAATTTGTACTCAAGTAGTTTTCCCAGTGAATGGTAGGATAATTGAAATCACCCAATATCAGGGTATCTGGTAGGACTTTCATGCTTTCCAGTGTCTCCAGAAAGGTGGAGTGGTGGTCCTGGGTCATGGAGAGTGATCTATAGCAGGCCACAATTTGCATTGTAGATTTGCCTGATGTTAGTTGCACATGGATGATCTCAGAGGTATTATGCTGCGCCACTAACCTGGAGGTGTAGGTATCCTTGATGAATATGGATACACCCTCTCCTTTTGTGTTTCGGTCCGTGTTCTGTGGCCGAAACGTGTGGTATGAGTTGTAGCCCAGTAGTTCTGGGGTGCTCTCTGGAGCCTTGAACCAGATTTCAGTTACTGTACAGATGTCGACGTTCTCCATACTGAGGAGTGCTTTGAGCAAGTGCATTTTGAGATTTAGACTACTGGCATTGAGTAGCATAACCCTCAGTTTTTTGTTAATTGTGCTGTTTACGGAGGTGGGTTTGACTTTTGAGCCTTGCCTAAAAAAGGCACTATGGGGGCAGCAAGAGCCTTGGCCAGTATTTGAATGCCTAGTGGTGACAGGTGCAAGCCGTCTCTTGTGAAGCAACGTGGCTTGTCGAGCATGACGTCCCGGGCTGACAGACACTGGATCCCCTTTGAATGACACCAGAAGCTTAGCCAACTGTTGAAATTGATAATTTTTTCTTTATACTGAGGTATCATTCTTGGTGAGGGCAGGATGCTACTCCGGGTCAGGGTCATACCAGCCTGGGCTACATGATCAGAGAGCTCTTCCATGTCTCTTTTCATTTAGTCCAGGGAGGTATGTCTCAGGTCATTCACACCAACATGAACAATGACAAAGTCATATTGGTACTTGTTCTGGAGTGACCCAAGTGCTTGTGTTATGTGGTGGATTCTGGATCCCAACAGGCAGCTAACAGTAACTTTCTGCTTGTCCAGCCTAGTGAGTGGGACGTCAGTGTGCCTAACTATAGAGTCACCTATTGCTAGTGTGTTAGGTATGTTATTTCACCTTACGGGCTGTGATTTTTTGGCACACTGATTTTGTGTTTTATGTGTTGTCTGGTTTGTGACGGGAAGTGCAGGTTGTTTTTGTGTCTGCTTTGGAGGTCTCTGATGCTTTTGCAGGTTTTTATTTAGAGCCTCCGAGTATGATTTTGTGTATTTATGTGTATTTTTTGCCAGTGCTGTTTTAGTAGGTCTGTGTGTGGCTGGAGTTGTGGTGCAAGGGTTAACCTTCTCCTCTTGACTGTCTGTTCCAGTTTTGAGTGGAGACAGCTTAGCTTCCAGTTTGGCTGTATAATTGCATCTCTCGCATATGTTAGTGTTTTGTGGTAGGTGGAGAGGGTTGTCTGTACATGAGGCAGTTGTAACATTGCCTCAGGATACCCAGATTCACCAGCTGGACTGAAGTTGCCCTTTGGTCATGCCTGAATAGTAGGGTGATCTGCTTAGTCACTTGGTTGGTGAGGGGTGAATAAAGAGCCTTGCCCTGCTGGGCAATCAGTGTCAGGGTATATTAGTGCTTGCTATTAGGTCTGAGCAAGTGCTGGGCTGTAGGATGCTTTTTGAGTGCTTAGGTTGAGAGTTAAACTAGTTTCAAGGGAAAAACTGAAGAGGAGACTTGGTGGAGCCGGGAATAATTTAATCGTAGTTAACCAGCACTGCCCGGTGCACAAAACCATGCAAATGCAGTTTTTATAGTAGGGAAATGAAAGAGATAGAAATTAGCCCAAAATGGCCACTAAACTACTAACTTCTGGGCTGGAACCATTCCTCCAGAGACAGATAGGTTGCTCAAAGCTCCCCTCTCTCACAGGTAAACAGAGAAACTTCCTTCCATCCAAGTAAGGTATGGGCAACTCAGAAACTAGTACCACAGCCCTGAACTCAGCACTAGCCAGAAAACTGGACTATACTAGCTTAGAAAGGCGGGAAACAAGGAATTTTTTTTTTTTTGAAAAGATAAGGCAAAAACACTAAAAAATACACTTTAAACAGCTTTAAATGACTTTAAAAAGTTTTTAATTGCTAATTTTGCTGAGTTTTAATTGCATTTGCTGTTTAGTGTTAGCCTTTTCTGTGTTTATTTCTGTATTATTGCATTGTTTAGCCTGTTTTAACAAAAAAAAAAATACTATCTTGTTTGCTCGTTTCCCATCTTTCCTAGCTAGTATAGTCCAGATCCCAGGCTTTGCTGGTTTCAAAATGTTATTTTCTGTGTTCAGAGCTATCCAGACCTTGCTGTGGTAGAGGGAAGTCCTACCGCTTACCAGTGGGAGTGGTGAGCATTGTACTGCCTATCTATTGTAATTTTATTAGCCATTTTGGGCTGATTTCTATCCCTTTCTACTTTCTGGCTTAAAAATGCGTGTGTTTGCACATTTTTCACATCATGCAGCACCGCAGAGCTACTGTTAAACTATTCCAGGTTCCATAAAGTCTGCTCTTCAAATTTTCCCTTAGAACTACCTGGGTTCTCAGTTTTAGCACTAAAATCTGAAACTCTGTGACTAGCACTTGCTCTAGAACCTGCTGGAAAGCACTAGGAAGCCTTAAACTGATGCAAGCACTCAACTCTCCTTGTTAATAAGGAGAAATTAATCGTAGGCACTAAACAGCCTATAATTGCAAAGAACCTTGCAAAGGTAAGGGGAAAACAGCTCTTGTACTTTACAAAAAAAGGACCTAAACAGGCATGTCCAAGGGTCAGGTTCCGGTGATTTCTCCTGTCCACCTGGTGAATCTGGGCATACTGAGACAATGCAGCAACTGCCTCATGTACACAGACAACCCTCTCCTTCTACCACCCAACACTACAACCTGAGAGAGATGCACTTACATAGCCAAACTGGAAGCAAATCTCTTTCCAGACAAGATTGTGCTAGACAGTCAAGAGGAGAAAGTTAACACCTGCACTACACCTCAAGCAACACATAGCCCTTCAAAACCCACACCATCAACACCCACACATAGCAACACCAAACCCACATATGTGGAGGCCCTTAACATTAACCTGCCCAAGCAAAACGGACCTCCGAAGCTGAACTGCAAACAAACACCAGTCACAACCATAATGCCACATAGCTCACAACACCAGTGTGCCACCCAACAACAGCCCCGAAGGCAAGATAACGTACCCAACACTTTAGTCATAGGTGACTCTATAGTCAGGTACACTGATGTCCCACTCATCAGGCTGAACAAGGAGAAAATTACAGTCAGCTTCCTGTCGGGTGCCAGGACCTGCCATAATGCATGCACTCAAGTCACTTCACAAGAAGTACAGATACAACTCTGTCATTGTCCATGTTGGAGTGAATGACTTGAGACATATCTCCCTGGACTACATGAAAAGAGACATGGAAGAGCTCTCAGATCATGTGGCCCAGGCAGGTATGACCCTTTCCCTGAGTAGCATCCTGCCATTGCCCAGAATGATACCACAGAATAAGGACAAAATGATTGACTTCAACAATTGGCTAAGCTTCTGGTGTCATTCAAAGGGGATCCAGTATCTGTCTGCCTGGGACAACATGATCAACAAACCACAATGCTTTGCCAGAGATGGTCTGCACCTGTCACCCCTGGGATTCAGGTTACTGGCTAAAGCTCTTGCCACCCCAATAATGCCTTCTTTAGACAAGGTTCAAAGGATAAAACCACCACCATAACAGATGCAAGCATGCAAAATCTGAAGATAATGCTACTCAATGCTAGAAGTCTATTTATGTGTATTTTTTGCCAGTGCTGTTTTAGTAGGTCTGTGTGTGGCTGGAGTTGTGGTGCAAGGGTTAACCTTCTCCTCTTGACTGTCTGTTCCAGTTTTGAGTGGAGACAGCTTAGCTTCCAGTTTGGCTGTATAATTGCATCTCTCGCATATGTTAGTGTTTTGTGGTAGGTGGAGAGGGTTGTCTGTACATGAGGCAGTTGTAACATTGCCTCAGGATACCCAGATTCACCAGCTGGACTGAAGTTGCCCTTTGGTCATGCCTGAATAGTAGGGTGATCTGCTTAGTCGCTTGGTTGGTGAGGGATGAATAAAGAGCCTTGCCCTGCTAGGCAATCAGTGTCAGGGTATATTAGTGCTTGCTATTAGGGCTGAGCAAGTGCTGGGCTGTAGGATGCTTTTTGAGTGCTTAGGTTGAGAGTTAAACTAGTTTCAAGGGAAAAACTGAAGAGGAGACTTAGTGGAGCCGGGAATAATTTAATCGTAGTTAACCAGCACTGCCCGGTGCACAAAACCATGCAAACGCAGTTTTTATAGTAGGGAAATGAAAGAGATAGAAATTAGCCCAAAATGGCCACTAAACTACTAACTTCTGGGCTGGAACCATTCCTCCAGAGACAGATAGGTTGCTCAAAGCTCCCCTCTCTCACAGGTAAACAGAGAAACTTCCTTCCATCCAAGTAAGGTATGGGCAACTCAGAAACTAGTACCACAGCCCTGCATTCAGCACTAGCCAGAAAACTTGACTATTCTAGCTTAGAAAGGCGGGAAACAAGGAATTTTTTTTTTTTTGAAAAGATAAGGCAAAAACACTAAAAAATACACTTTAAACAGCTTTAAACGACTTTAAAAAGTTTTTAATTGCTAATTTTGTTGAGTTTTAATTGCATTTGCTGTTTAGGGCTACACACTCAAGTGTGTTAGCCTTTTCTCTGTTTATTTCTGTATTATTGCATTGTTTAGCCTGTTTTAACAAAAAAAAAATACTATCTTGTTTGCTCGTTTCCCATCTTTCCTCGCTAGTATAGTCCAGATCCCAGGCTTTGCTGGTTTCAAAATGTTATTTTCTGTGTTCAGAGCTATCCAGACCTTGCTGTGGTAGAGGGAAGTCCTACCGCTTACCAGTGGGAGTGGTGAGCATTGTACTGCCTATCTATTGTAATTGTATTAGCCATTTTGGGCTGATTTCTATCCCTTTCTACTTTCTGGCTTAAAAATGCGTGTGTTTGCACATTTTTCACATCATGCAGCACCGCAGAGCTACTGTTAAACTATTCCAGGTTCCATAAAGTCTGCTCTTCAAATTTTCCCTTAGAACTAGCTGGGTTCTCAGTTTTAGCACTAAAATCTGAACCTCTGTGACTAGCACTTGCTCTAGAACCTGCTGGAAAGCACTAGGAAGCCTTAAACTGATGCAAGCACTCAACTCTCCTTGTTAATAAGGAGAAATTAATCGTAGGCACTAAACAGCCTATAATTGCAAAGTACCTTGCATAGGTAAGGGGAAAACAGCTCTTGTACTTTACAAAAAAAGGACCTAAACAGGCATGTCCAAGGGTCAGGTTCCGGTGATTTCTCCTGTCCACCTGGTGAATCTGGGCATACTGAGACAATGCAGCAACTGCCTCATGTACACAGACAACCCTCTCCTTCTACCACCCAACACTACAACCTGAGAGAGATGCACTTACATAGCCAAACTGGAAGCAAATCTCTTTCCAGACAAGATTGTGCTAGACAGTCAAGAGGAGAAAGTTAACACCTGCACTACACCTCAAGCAACACATAGCCCTTCAAAACCCACACCATCAACACCCACACATAGCAACACCAAACCCACATATGTGGAGGCCCTTAACATTAACCTGCCCAAGCAAAACGGACCTCCGAAGCTGAACTGCAAACAAACACCAGTCACAACCATAATGACACATAGCTCACAACACCAGTGTGCCACCCAACAACAGCCCCGAAGGCAAGATAACGTACCCAACACTTTAGTCATAGGTGACTCTATAGTCAGGTACACTGATGTCCCACTCATCAGGCTGAACAAGGAAAAAATTACAGTCAGCTTCCTGTTGGGTGCCAGGACCTGCCACATAATGCATGCACTCAAGTCACTTCACAACAAGTACAGATACAACTCTGTCATTGTCCATGTTGGAGTGAATGACTTGAGACATATCTCCCTGGACTACATGAAAAGAGACATGGAAGAGCTCTCAGATCATGTGGCCCAGGCAGGTATGACCCTTTCCCTGAGTAGCATCCTGCCATTGCCCAGAATGATACCACAGAATAAGGACAAAATGATTGACTTCAACAATTGGCTAAGCTTCTGGTGTCATTCAAAGGGGATCCAGTATCTGTCTGCCTGGGACAACATGATCGACAAACCACGATGCTTTGCCAGAGATGGTCTGCACCTGTCACCCCTGGGATTCAGGTTACTGGCTAAAGCTCTTGCCACCCCAATAATGCCTTCTTTAGACAAGGTTCAAAGGATAAAACCACCACCGTAACAGATACAAGCATGCAAAATCTGAAGATAATGCTACTCAATGCTAGAAGTCTAAACCTCAAAATGCACTCTCTCAGGACACTCCTAAAAATGGATAACATCGATATTTGTGCAGTAACTGAGACCTGGTTCAAGACTCCAGAGAGCACCCTGCAATAGCAGGCTACAACTCTTACCACACTTTTCGGCCACCAAATCAAGACCGAAACACTAAAGGTGAAGGAGTGTCCATATTCACCAAGGATATTCACACCTCCAGGCTAATTGCCCAACACAATGCATCCGAAATTCTCCAGATGCAACTAACACTAGGTAAGACTGCAATCCAAATTGTAGCTTGCTACAAATCACCCACCATGCCCCAAGATTCTCACTACACCTTTCTAAACATACTGGAAAATATTAAGATACAACCAAACACCCTAATACTGGGTGATTTCAACTACCCTGTCCTTAACTGGGAAAACTACTCGGGTACCAATAACTTTTCCCAACTGTTCTTGGAATTCATAAATTCCAACACCCTGGATCAACTAATACATTGTCCCACCAAGGGCTCCAATATCCTAGACCTGGTCATTACCAGCATGGGAAATAGATGCTCCACACTAGTGGTCACCCACTAATTGGTCAGATCTGACCATAAGCTAATCACCCATGACATCCACATCCCACCCCCACCCTCCAGTAAGGAAACCTCTTTTAAAAACTTCTCCAAGCCAACTTCATGCTACTCAAGTCAGAAGTGACAAACTTCATGACACCCATGCAGAAGGGAGCTGAAAGTTCAACTGCTGAATCCTACACTAAGGCACTGTATGAGCACATCCACTCGAGCATGAATCGTGCCATCCCAAATAGAACCGAGACATTCTCCTCCAAAAAAAGGAAGCCAATCTGGTGGTCCACTGCTTTAAACAAACTATACAACAGAAGGAAGAAACTGCTGTAGAAGATAGGAAAATCCCAGGATGCAAAAAACTCCCTTACCAGTCTCAGTAAGAAGCTGAGATCCCTCGTAAAATCCTCTGAAGCTAGTTACGAAAATAAAATTGCCAAAGATTCCAAAGACAACCACAAGGCATTGTATAACTATGTTGAGAATCTAAATGGCAATGCTCAGATCTGCTCTGAGCTACAACAGAATGGCATTAAATACACTGATCCCAAGGATACTGCCAATATCCTGGCAGATCGATTTATTGCTGACTTCACCCCCCTCTCAGCCCCTAAACAGCCCATCTCAGTACCAAAAGATTGCCAAATTCCAGTAATCACGGCCACACAGGTAAAAACTGCACTCTCCAAAGCTAAGAATATAGCATCCATGGGACCAGATGACATCCCAGGCTGTGTACTACATGAACTACAGAATGAACTGGCACCTCACCTAAGTGTCATGTTTAATCATAGCCTCACCTCAGGCTTCATGCCCACTGAGTGGTGCACAGCTACAGTTATCCCACTCCACAAGGGGGGATCCACCTCGGTTCCCAGGAACTACCATCCCATCAATCTGATGAGTCTAATCTGCAAGGGCATGGAATGCATTATCATGGAACTTACAAACAAAGACATTGGTAACCTTCAAACACTGGACCCCACCCAGTTTGGGTTCGTGAAGGGCTGATCTTGTTTCCTGAACATGATTGACTTCTTTGAATCAGTCTCCAGAGCTGTGGACAAGGGTAAGGCATTCCACACAGCCTAACTGGACCTTGCCAAGGCCTTCAACACCATCCCCCTCTCTGGAATCATTGATAAACATACTAAGCTGGGCATAAATCCCTACATCACTCAATGGTTGCCAACTGGCTTACTGACAGAACCCAGACTGTAAAAGTAGCTGACTCCAAATCCAGCTCCAGACAAGTGACAAGTGGAGTACCTCAGGATTCAGTCCTGGGACCACTTTTGTTTGGCATCTACTTCTCTGAAGTACAAGTCAACTGCTAACAAAGTTCACAGATGACTGCAAACTGGGAGCCATTAATGAATCCCCAGATGATGTGGATATTCTACAAAAGGGCCTTACAGAAACAGATGCTTGGTGCCAAAGCCATGGGCTCAAGCTTAATGCCAAGAAATGTATAGTTATCCCCTTTTGAAAAAAACATGTACCCATGAATTACCACATAGGTGGCAGTACACTAAACACTGAAAGTGTGATGAGAGACTTAGGAACACAGGTGGACAGTGGTGTCACCTTCGATAACCACATCACCACAACATTCAGGAAATCCTTCTATGTGGCACACTTCAACACTAAGGGCTTTTCATCCAGAAAAAAGGAGGTCATTGTCCCACTGTACTCATCCCTCATTAGACACATTATAGAGTACAATGCCCCATTTGGTATGTACCTCACAAGACATCTGCAACAGCTGAAAAGGCCACAGAAATACCTCACTAAAAGAATCACAGGTATAAAGAAGATGCCCTATACTGACCATCTAAAAAAACTCCAGCTATACTCTGTGGCATATTGTCTACTCAGAGGTGATCTCTGCTTAACATGCAAGGCCATGTCAAACCCTAAGCTGTTGGACATGCTCCACTTAAAGAAATTCCAATCCCTCAGAGCCACACGCTCCAGGGATCTAAACCTTGTCATCACAATGAATAAAGCATGCTGGAGAGATAGGTTCCTGACCCAGAGACTCCCCATACTCTGGAATAGACTGCCCATACATGTCAAGCAGAGTACCTCCTTGGCCCTCTTCAAAAGGAACCTTGATGATTGGATGGGAGATAGGAAATACACCCTGGGGATCACATCAGTCACCCTGCTAGACAGGGGTCCAGGGAAGTAAATATTTTGGGAAGAAATATCCAGGGAATTGTTATGGCTAGGCTTGTATAAGCCCTAGGGCCAATAACTTAGTACCAACCTATGAACCTATAAACCTATACACTTTAAGGCAATTTCCAAGCACACCAGCAGCAGCTAGACCAAGGATAAAAATATACACATTACAGTAATGAAATGCAGAATTATGCAACAAATTTAAAAATTCAGCAGCAGCCTTCAGAAATAACTTAGAAGAGTGCAATATTTCAATTTAAAGTACTTATCTTAGCCTGGATGGCACCAGCTTCAAGCCAAACACTCCGAGAACACAGGCAAGGATGCCAAGTGTTTGCGCTCCGTGGAGCTGAGCCAAGAGACATGCAAATGAGCCAAATTTATGGATCTAAGAAAAGGGACTAAGCCAACCTATACATCTTATGGCCAATGAAACAATCTCACTTTAAGCCTCCCTATGTGCTTTCCAACTCAGACAGACCAGACTACCTTTCTGCTGCCACTAGTATTGCAGTCCCAGTCTTCTTAATTAAAAAATACACTTACAAGTGAAAATGTACTGGAACAAATCAAACAACTGGCAACAACAAGTAGTTATAAGATCAGTCTTAGACAGACAAGCCAGCAATGAGGAAAACACACTTTTAGGTGATTTCAAGGCACACTAACAGTCAAAGAGGGCCTTCCCAGTTTCATCTGTCAGTGCCCAATAAGATGAGCAGAGTAGATAAATCGGGAGGAATTTTCAAGGCCAGGTATACAGGAGTTAAGACTGGAAGGAGCTTCCAAGGCCAAATATACAGTAGGGGCAGGCAGCTCAAAAGCCTCCAAGTTTAAAACCACAACAGGTTGTTGCTGTTGTGTCTTTCTGCTTTTCCCAGTTGGGGGTCGCCACAGCAGAACTCCGGTCCGCTAATGATTGGTAGTTGATTTTTACGTGACGAGTTACCAGCCCTGATGCACAACGTTCAATGAAGGTACACCCATTCACACATGTCTCCACGCAGAAGACGCTCTAGCTGAGAATCAAACCGGACAGCGTCTTACTGTGAGGTGACAACGCTACTGCAGCACCACCACCACGGGTTAAAAAACCACAACAGGTAAAGGGTGATATCAGCTTGAGAACAGCTTTATTTGGCATTAGCTTGAGGAGAGTTTTTCAGCTTCCAAGAGTCCAAAAACTATCATTTTGCAATTTTCTGGACTTCAAAACTAATATCATGTCCCCTCGCTTTCCACTTCACCCTGAATTTTTCATCCTCTTAGCAGCACATAAAACTGGTGCAGATGCACATTGGCTTACTCTACAAAACAGTCATTACCTGTGAAGTAATCCATGACATTAAGTCTAATAGGTTTATATCAAGGCTGAATAAAGTAAAACCAAAATATATGTTGTGAGCCTCTCATCGCCCCAAGTACAATGAGCATTTCATTAAAATATGTGAGGACTAGATGCCATACCATAGCCATAATGTGCATTATTAACTGTATAACACTATAACCATAATGTGTATTATTAACTGTGTAACAAACACAGGTACACTCCATATTTTGTGTGACATGACATATAAACATCCCAACAAGGTTTTGTGTTTTGGTGAGGTGGTATATGTGATCATGGATCTTGTGAATCATATCAGTCTAACACCATATGAACCACATGATGTAATGGGCAACTGTACTTATAAATCAGGATTTTTGTCACAATTTCAATTCATTCATGTATGCTTATTTCTAATTTACTGCATTAAAGATTATATAGAGTTATGAATTAACTTGGAGGTAGGAGAGTAGTTTCAGACTTCCAATTCTGAGCCTTAAAAAGATATGAAACAAATGGACCAGTATTTGGATATGTATATATAGATATGTATATATATATATATATATATATATATATATATATATATATATATATATATATGTGTGTGTGTGTGTGTGTGTGTGTGTGTGTGTGTAGGGGTTTATGTCAGATGATTGAGTTTTTTGGAAACTCAAACTTCATATGGTCAAGACCCATGTTCAGCTTTCTGAAAAGTCAAACAATTTGTATGTAGATTGTGGTACAGGTGGGAGTGGAAAATCATTACTGCAGTTTCACACCATCAGCATATCAGCATCTTTTGGTACACCCCTAAGATCTTGTGCTAAAGGCACCTGGCCATTTGCCTTGCCTTAGCTACACCTCTGGTTGGTACTCAGGTTTCACAGACTCCAGTGGTGGAGTCAAGCCTCAATGAAACCACAGTTGTTGTTCACTGTGTTGGTTTGCTGTGTTGGGCTTGATACAGTCCATACCTGGGCAAAGGTCAGAACTATTGGACCATGTCCATGCACCCTGACTGAGTGTACTTTGTGCTCATCCTTCAATGTCTGACTGTGGAACCCCCAAACCCCCTGCAGCATGCCCTACACAAGATGCTCATTGTATGCAGCCCCCCCCCCCACAGCCACATGTAGATGACGCAATAGCATACTGCTTTTTTGAGTCCCCATTTACACATACATCAGAATGACTGCCTCAGTATAAAAGGCATCCACTAAAGGGCTTGTTGCTCTTGTTAAGGTACTTTATGAGGCAGGATGGCATCATCAATTTTGATGGACAGTGATGACATCACTCCAGCGATATGTGGTGGTACTACTCAGTCTTGCTTTGGTAGTGAAATACAAAAATTAGGGAGAAAGAAACAGACATCATGGTGTTTTCCTTTACTTATGTGTCGATCCTTGTTTCCTTGTTTTCTGTACAAACCACTTCATTATAATCATCAGTTGTCCACTGTCTGTATGTGTGTATTCATCCACTGGTCCCCTATCCTTTGCTTTTCTACCAATTTAGTCTATGTCTGGGATTTATGTTTCTCTGTTTATCTGTCTGCCCCTACTAGATGCCTTTCTCCCTCCATCTGATGCGCAGTCTTACCAAACTACCTTCCCCACCTGCACTTATTTTCGATGCATGAAAAAGTGTCCTTTTCCCTGCAAACTTTGATCCCCCTACCTCCTTTTTTTTACTTTATGGCTACCCTTGTGTTTTTCCCTCTGCTTGCTATTCACCTCTCATACCTTTCCTATCTATAGCATTATCTATCTCCCCATTGATATGATGAACTGGATTGACACTGTGTTGTGTTCACCCACAGTGATCTATCAGGTGACCACTATGTTGCCATTAATGTGCCATATGAGTGCAGATATGTAAAGCTACACTGCACACAAGGGAATGTGTTGATTAGTCTGTGCTAGCCTGCCTTCATTGAGACAAATGTCACATGGGTCATGGACCCTACTGTTCTGCTACTCCAGCTGTGGAATGGCCTAGTGTAAAATCTGCTAGGGCTATGCCTCTTTAATTTTGCAGTCAGTTGCTCAGACTGCTATCACTGTTCAATACTTATTTCCTGTCTGATAGGCCATGTGTCTCCCACTGTGGAAAGCTAGTGACATACATGTGCAAACCACTTTTCTATAAATCCCAGCCCCTCTACATATACAGTAATTGTATTTCTGTGTATATGCAGTGAGAGGATTAGCTTTTACTTTTCTCACCGACACTGTATCATTAAACAATCGCAAGTGCAGTTTTAAACTGACAGATCTCACTTTGCTGCAGTTATCTATTTTCATCTGAACTAGAACTGTTTTCTTTTCTTAAGTATATTTCCATGAGCTTTTTGCTGATGTTTTTAGGTAGGTGACAAGTTAAACCAGTCTGACTGTCTGTTGGACAATCATTTCTCTTTGTAATTATAGTTTACTTCTTCTAAAAATATTCAAATAAGCCAATCAAATAGCACCTTATGAGAACTATTTTCAGCAGCAGTGAAGTTTAGAGTTGTGCTGGCTAAGCAAGCTTCTAATCATTTGGCCTCTGCAAATGAGAAATGTGTGCTTCCCACTCACATAACTTTTCTTCAAACCATTACTTATCATAATTTATTTCTTGATATTTAATTTGCTGTGCCTGCTCCAGATTTATTCTGCAATCCATATTTGGTTTATTCATATCCTCTTCTGTCTATAAATGCCTGTGTACATCACATTGACAACAACTTAAAAATTGTTAAATTTGCTTTTCTAATGCTTCTATCCTTCCATTCACTGTAGTACAATATGATACAGGCAGTAATGCAGTTTATGTTGCATAATACATTGTGTTATTTACAATCAACTGTTTTCTGTATCATTTCTGAGTGCATTACTTAAAATTATGGTATCTCAGATCTTTGCATTCTAATATTTTGTAGTGCAAATGCCATTCTTCAAAGGCAAATTAATAAAATCATTAGCTTATTTGTTAACTAGAGCAAAATGTCAAAAGAAATTGCTGTAGATTTTTCAGTACTTAACAACCTAGTGCCTTGTTGTTTTAGATGATCCAGTGCAGTGAAAAGGACATACTACAAGTCCCAATCCAATCTCAGCCATGCTGTCAAATGAATTTAGAGGGAGAATTAACTTAAACTGATCTTTCTTACGTAAATCCTTTACTCAGAATCAGAATGCCTACCTGCTTACATAGTCAATATTCTGTATTAAGGAGTAGAACCCTAGACTTCTTTAAGGAACAGGCCCATAGAATTTTTGAACAGGCAGAGCCCTGTACTGCTTTAAAATGTTTTGTCCCGGTATAGAACTGCATTATGGCACCTGGTGAGTTAAGTGCTGGAATGCAGCTTGCACAAGTGTATCCGCATTTATTTGGACCACTTTTTTAACAAAGAAGCTTTATAAACTTTTAATTAAAACATTGCCCAAAAAATGTAGTATTTCACTGTGTGACGTCATATACTGCAGCTGTCCATAGACTTTAATGGATGGCTCTAAGCATGTGTAACTTGCATTGATTAAAGTCTATGGATGCCTCTTACTTTTTTCCCACAGTTGATACCACCAAGGTCAAAGATTAGTGATCATCCTCAGCGTGATCAGTGTTTTTACAAAGTTTTTTTTTTATGCCTAAAAAAAGTTACTTATATAATGAAGATGCAGATTGGCATTTTATATACCACATACAGTGATGTAACAGGTAAGTCATGAAATCATGAGAAAACACTTAACGACAGATCATTTTGTTACTTTAAGGGACAGATCTATAATCCGTTTATTTATTTACTTTTCTTAACCAGGATAGTCTGACTGGGCAGCAGCCCATTTTCAGTGGAGACCCAAGGAGAAAAGTTCCACAGCAAAAAATACAAAATCAAAATTTAACATTTTAACACACTTCAAAAAAGATAAACACTGTAACAAAACAGTTAATATGACAACATCATTGAAAGGCAAGCAATATACAAGTAGTAGTTTAGCAGGATAGCCAAAAGGAATAAGATGGAATAGAAAGGTGTAGGGGTAGTAAGTGCAGATGATAGGGAACATAGAGATGAAGTTTAGAATATGAGAGTTGGTAGGTAAAGAATGGATTTAGCCTGGATTGGTACATGAGCAAAACCAATGTTTGCTGAGGAAATCTTTTAGGAGTTTTTTTGTAGTGAGATGGGTTAACTGTGGTTAATATAGCCTGAGGCATTGTATTCCATATATTAGATATGTAGTTAGAGTAAAAAGAATCACCAACCTTATTGCTGGATTTGAAAACCTGTAATAAGAATTTGTTGTAGGATCGAAAAGGATGGGAGTTAGAATAAGGTTGGAATATTTGTTGAAGGGTGAGGGTTTTATCGGGTTGTTGCACTATCCTGTGAACAGAGATGAGATGAGTATAAGTTAAGTGGCTGGGTAGTTCCAACCATTTCAGCTGGTGTAAGGCTGAGCAGTGGTGACCCCTATGTGACATGTTAGTAGCAAACTTTGCAATTTTATTACAACAGGATTCTAACTTGGATAAGCTGGTTTTACTTAGGTTTCTGAAGATGGGAGAGGCATATAGTATGGTGGAAAGTTGATGACTCTGGCCAATATCCTGTCTTGAGTTTACATTAAGGAAGGGTTTTATTCTCTACAGTGAACCTAGTTTAATGTGTGTCTTCCTGATGGATTGTGATATGTGTAAATCAAGTTTTAGACTATTGCTGGTAAGAACAGCTAATAATTTAGTTTGGGTGATGGCTGCTATAATAGTATTGTTGGAGGAATGAATTTGGAATGGAGAAGGGAGATGATGTGATTTGCTGGGAAGAAAGAGCATCAGTTTAGTCTTGGAGGGGTTAAGAATTAGTTGATATTCAGATAAGCATGATTCAACTGCTGAGAAGGACTGTTGAGATAACAAAGCAAGTTGATTTAGAGAGGGTGCAGTGAGGATAAGAGTTGAGTCATCTGCATATTAAATGATGGAGGCAAGGGAAGTGGATGTGTGGAGTTGGTTGGTAGAAATATTAAAAAGCAGAGGACCTAGGATAGAGCCTTGGGTAACACCTATATTGACAGGCAAAAGGGATGAGAGTTCCTGAAGCCATTTTACAGCTTGTTGTCAGCCAGATAAGTAGCTATGGAACCAACCAAGTGAGAGAAGAGTGATTAAGTCCAAGGGTAGAAAGTGATTCAAGTAGTTTGTGCTGGGGAACAGTATGAAAGGCTTTGAAAAGATCCAAGAAAATAGAAGAAACTAGTTGACCATTATTTCTTTGATGATTAATGGTATTTGTGCAGCTTAGAAGGGCAATGGTAGTACTGTGATGTGGGCAGAACCCATGTTGTGTACTAGATAAGAGGTTATTAGATAGTAGGTAGCTTAGAAGCTGTTTGTAGATACATTTTTCTAGAATTTTAGAGAGTGGTGGTAGGATAGCAATGGGTCTGTAGTTTGATAGCTCAGTAGATTAACTCCCGTTATGCAAGGGAATGATGTAGGAGATTTTCCAGTTTTGGGAAACATAAATTCTGAGACAGAGTGATTGATCAATATACTGACGGGATAGGCAATAGTGTCTGCAGCTATTTTTAGAAATTCAGTAGGAAGATTGTCTGCTGCAAGAGTTGCTGGTTTGAGTTTGGAGAATAATCTTTTTATGGTGAGAGTATGAACAGGTTTGAAGGAGAATGCAGTGCAGGTGCCTTTGAATGCTTTTAGAACAGGTGAATGAGTACTGAGTTGAGAGTTTGTAACAGAATAAATGGAATTTGTAAAGAAACTGTTAAATTGTGTTGCAATACTGACAATGTTGGAAGTGGTAGAGGGGTTAGGGTTTGATGTATTACCGGGTTGCAGACATTTTTTCTATTGTGGATCAGAATTGTCTAGGATTATTATGATGCAGTCGCTTAGAGTAATACTTTTTAAATCAAGTTTAACTTAGGACTTAGATTTGTTACAAAGTTGTTTGACTCAGTTCTTATTGGATTTCCCTAGAAACCAAGCATTGTCTCTTTGTTTTAATAAAGTCTAAAGTCTTAAACCTTGTCTGTGATATACATAGGACCTGCTGGAGAGATAGGTATGTATCTCAGAGACTACCCTGTCTATGGTACAGGCTCCCCATCCATGTGAAGCAGAGTTCCTCGCTATCTAAATTCAAGTGCAACTTGTACAATTGTATGGGAAACTGGAAATTCATCCCTGGTTTGTCACCTATGTCTCTGATGGACTCAGGTAATCTGTAAATAGTTCATCTCCCAGGTCCATGCTTACACTTATCAAGGGTATCAGAACTTGTCAGAGATTTGGGATGCATGGCTAGGCTTTGAAAGGCTCTTGTAGTCTTTAGCCTAGTAAACATTTATGAACCTATGAACCTAAATGTTTAGTGTCATTAGTTAGCCATGGTGGATAGTGGTATTTTATTCTTGTAGTTCTACAGGGGGCTAGCTTGTTTAGGATATCAAGGAGGTGCTGTTAAAGTAGTGTACTGCAATGTCGAGGGGAATAGTGTTAAGTGGTGTCCAGTCACAGAGTTGTAAAAGTGAAAGAAATAATTGAGGATTGAAGTTCTTTTTATTACAAATGAGATGGAAGCAGGCTTGACTAGAGAGATTGAGATGATGTCTGATCAAGTAGATAGGGTGATGATCACTGACAGTATCGAGAAGGCAGATCGATTGGAAAGTTAATGAAGGTCTGTTTGTAGGAATCCAGTCCAGTATGGATTACCTTTTGGAGAGTTTGTCAGTTGCTGTATGGATTACCTGAGTGAAGGCATGTAAGTTGATGAAATTAGTGGAATTTCCAGAGTTGTAAGTCAACCAATCAGTATTGAAGTCACCCATAATAATAGTTTCCTGATGGAATTTTTACAAAGTCCAGTGTAATATATCTTCAATTGTGTTACAGTTATTGCAGGGTGGAATATAAATAGCTATTACTATTAAATGTATTTATTGAGCTCTAGTTTGGTAAGTAGACATTCTGCATTACTAAATTCAGGATTGCCAGGAATAATAGGTTCTAAGTTTAGCTTATACATTATTGCTACTCTCCATCCACATTTTCTTTTTCTGTCACATCTATGAATGTTATAACCTGGAGTGAGAATTTGATTGCTTTTAATTTCGGGTTTTAGCCAGGTTTCAGTGAGTACAGCAATATCAGTGGAATATAAGGGAAGAGAGAGGTATGAAGATCATGGACCTTATTGACAATGCTTTTTAGATTCATATTAAGTAGCAGGTGGCTGGAGCTTTTGGTGGGATAGAGATTCCAGAGAAAGGGAATGAGTTTGGGGGACTAGGTTGTGAGTGAACATTCGTGGGGCCAGGGTTTGGGTGGATGTCTCCACTGAGTTGTAATTGAATGGTAAGTTATGTTAGAGTTTTAGTTAATTTAGATAGAATTCTAGAAAACCAAAGTGACAATTGAGAGCTTGAGGAGAGTTGAATGAATTTGTATGGGAAATACTCAATGTAAGAAATGCTCTGCATATTAGAGGCAATTTCAAAATTAGTATGTAGTGATTGATGTAGTAGGGTGGAAGTTATAGTGCAGGTTGAAGTATAGTTATGTAGCAGAAAATGGTAGGATGTAAGATGATTGATAAGTTTAAGGAGAGATAGGTTAATTGTGTGAAATGTTATAGTATTAAAGTGTAGGTAAGGTGCGGAGGTAGTCATTGCGTATGAAGAGAATGAAGTGCTATAGGGTGTAGAGATAACTGAAGTGATGAGCTAGTATTTTAGGGATGGAAGTATAGACAAGGAAATTACAAGTTGTTTTTACAGGTAATGGAAGGGGAGATGAGATATGGATTGAAGTTAATGTAGCAAACTGATAACGTGTATAAAAGTAAATGGAATGGGTTATGTAAGAAGATATAGAGTGTAAAGAGGAGGGGATAGTGTATATAGGTAGAGAAAGTGGGAGGGTATAGTGTGATTGAGCAGAGGATGTGGGAGATATGAGGTAGCTTGTAATAGGGTGAAATTAATTAGTGGGAGTGACTAGGTATAGATGAAAGCGGGGATAGTGGGGGCAGGTGGAATTGGGGGCAGGGTAGGGAAGCAGTGTGAGCCCAAATGTAGCGAGGGCGAATGAGCAAATTTATTTATTTATTTTTATTTAACATTTGTTGACCGGGAATGTCCGACTAGGTTCACAGACAGAGCCTTTTTTCAAGGAGGTGAGAAAAATGGGCTGGAGCACAACACAATGGACTGAATAGAAGGTAAAGTAATAAAAGAATCAGTGCAATAGTAAATAGAGATAAAGGGAAGTAACGGCAGACTATTTGTAAGATAACCAGGGTAAATGTGGAAAATGACAAACAACAGGAAAAATAAAGTAGAACAGAGAGCAGAAGGGAAGGGTCACAGATAGTTTACAGGTGGAATATAATTTGTAAAAACAAAGAGAGACTGAAAAGGTAGAGAAGAGTTAGTAGTGCAGCAATAGTTATGGTTTGGTGATGTGCTCACAGCCATGCACAGATATTTACATGAAAATATATGCAAATAACAATGCTCACAGCCATACATGCACAGATAGTTACATGAAAATATATGCAAATAACAACATACGTAAACTAAAAAAAATGTATAATGCAGGAATTTAGTTTGTCAGTGGAAGGAGGCAAGGTTGGGATCAGGCTGGGGAGAAGAGCTTTCCAAACTGCAGAATTAGCTGGTGTTTGATGGAATAGCCTCTGTATTATTTCAACAGTTTTCCTTTTTGCAAATTGTCCCTACTATACATTTACTTTGCAGTGGTAGCTGATTCCCCTCTTTCCCCTTTACAGACCCTTTATGTACTGTTTGTATTACTACACTATCCCCACACTGTCATGTTTTGTACCTCTCAGAATACCAGGTTCATGCCACCAGCAATGCCATGTGACTAAGCTGGATTCCATAGCACTGCCTTAGATGTCTCTTTATTTTATATGTACAGTGCCAAATGTCTGTCTGTTTCACTCCTGGATCACTGATGGGAGGTATGCAAATAGAATTAAATACACCTAGGATACAATGAAGCTGAAAATTTAACTTTTGGTTGAAGCTGTTACAAATCAGCTTTAGTTATAACTGGCTACTTGTCAGCACTCAGTTGTACCCTAAGTAAAAACAATGAAATCACGTCTATGAGTAACAAATGTACAAGAAGGAGCCTTAATATTTATAAACTGTAAAGCATGTAATATGTGTAGCAGAGTTTCCTAGGAATAGGTGCAAATATCAAGGATAAAGAAAATACACAACACCCACCTTTCAAACATATAGGCTTGTGTGAACCATTTGCACAAACCAAAAGAGCTACCTCATCATGCAATGTATAGCATAACCATTTCTGATGCAAGGACTTGCAATAATTAGAAGTAATTTTCTGCATCACTAAATTTCCTATTTTAATTAAATGGTAAAGTTTGGCACAACATTGCATTGCACTTCCTTTGTTTATGAACATTATATATTTATTTTCTCCAGGTACAGATGAGCTTCATGTCATTTCAGTAAATGGTGCTAGCCAACAGCTATTCTCAAGTGAAGTTCGGCATCTGGAATGTGTCCTTGTTTGTGTTGTGACAGACACATGTTAAAATATAATGACAACACCCCCTCTGTACCTGGATTCAGTCGCTATCACACCCTCAAACCCATGGGTAATTGTGCGGGTATCTCAGTTTTTGTTATGGATTTCTGACCTTTCAACGTAATATCTAATGACCCTCCAAGTGAGCTCTTTGGACTCCAGCTTACACTATGTAAGTTGGACTTTCAGCTTCTAACTTGTTATAATGGCACCACAGAATCATATTAAGTTCCCAGCATTCCTAGAAAACATCCCTATTAGAGATGAACCTCTACTCCTCAATGACTTCAACTACCCCTTTCATAGACCAGAGTAGTTATACTTCTAAAAATGGGCATGCAAAATATTTCTTAGAATGGGTGAATGAGAATTCTTTGGATTAAATGGTCTGTAACTCCACCAAGGGAAGTAATGTCTTAGACCTGGTTCTCACAAACTCAGCACTGCCCTGTACCCTGCCCATGGTCAGTCCATCTGTTACAAATGATCGCCAGCTGATTACTTCTACGCTCAGAACATCCTGTCCCCTGGTTACTAACACCACCCTTTTTAGAGACTTCAAAAAATATCACATTTTACAATTTTTATGATTAAATCAAATTTTTTCCATGCTACTCGCAAAATGTAACCAGGATATGCATCCACCAATGTCCATTATGTTTATGCTCATTTAGATAAATGCATTTTATAAGGCTGTCCCTTACAGGACCAATTAAAGAGGCAAATTTAATAAGTAACATCCCTGATAATCAGTAGAGATAAATAACCTTTATAAGAGAAGGAAAAAATTACTTAGACTACCCTGCAAGGAAAGAAACCCTCATCACAATGAGAAGAGAAAGTTTACCAAATAAATAATGATCCTTAGCTTCAGAAACAAAGCCTCCCATGGATGTAGGCTTACCCTCCCATGAATGTAGGCTTGCCCTCTCATGGATGTAGGCTAGATCCTGAGGCTAAGGATCATTATAAGTCATTCTCCAGCTACATTAGAAAACTAAGGAATAATTCACATCACTGTTCAGAACTTATCAATACTGGCATCTCCTATTCAAATCCTAACAACAGTGGCAAAATATTGACTAACAGACTTGCTTTAAATTTCTCCCCTGAAAGTATCATTCCTACCCAAAACATAACAGAGTCATCCCTCCCATTTTCTCCAAGGACCATATCCTTTAAGTGCTCTCCAAGACCAAAACTTCATCTTTGGTGGGTCCTGACAACTCACTGGGCTATCTTGCAAACAGTGTCAAGCGGAGCCTTGCTGATCCTCACCTTAAGTTGTTCAACCTAAGCCTTGTCACAGGCTATGTTCCCCAGTAATGGTGCACTACTTTAGGTTACCCCTACATAAAGCTTATCCCACCACTGACCCAATAAACTACAGACCCATAAGCATTATTAATCTTGTCAGCAAAGCCATGGAGCACATCATCACTGACCTCATCATTACTGAAAGTGTATGAAATGTATTGTGAGATGAATGGTATACAGTTATTTGAGTTCCCCATACTCCAGAATAAATGGTGTAATCTTTCGTTAGAAAAAAAGTGAGTTTGAAAGATTTGCAAAGCAACAAAAATTTAAGGAAAAGGAAGGCCAACAAGGGAAGGGTTTCAGTCATGATGGCTACTAGTTCATATGCAAACAAAATATCAGGTTTGTTGAATGACCAAATAAATTATAGGGACATTTTTAGGAGAGATATTAATCTTGCATATAAATACATCTTTTTGGTTTTGTTGGAATGTATTGTCTGATGGTTTAATAGACTGTGATACGCATCATTATTTAAATGATGTTCATGCTAAGGTGGGTGTACTATTTGTGATTTTTAAGATTCAGAAAAATATGCATGATCTACCTTTTAAACCTATTATTTCATACAAAGGTTCAAAGACTGCATTCTTATCTTTATTTCTGGATAAAAGTTTTAATTAAGTCACTCAGAGAAGTGAAGGATATTTAAAAGACTTCTGTGGCTTTCTTGAAAACTTGAGAGTGCTTTATCAAGAGAACACCTTGGATAAAGTTCTTTTAGTTACTTCTAACAAAGAGTTTCTGTATATGATGACACCACAGAGCACTGGCATTGAAATGGTGAGGCAATATTTAATACATTCTACTTCTTTTGCTAACAAAGATATTGAATTGTTTTGTACTTTGTATGAACTTCTTATAAACAATAATGTTTTTTTTTTGATAAGTGCTTTCAGCAGATTAATAGTGTGGCGAAAAGGACACCAGTAGCTCCCACATTTGCCAGTGATGTGGTTAATGAATGGGAAAAGTATCTCTTTTACAACAATGATAATGTTAAACACAAAAAAGAAAAGAAGGTAATCCACTGTGAAAAGGTCTGTGGAAGTAACAAACTTCAACAGCACAGAGAAAGTAAAATCCACAATGACCAACTGGGACAGTCTAAAATTAAAGCAGCAATTTAATAAAAGGTTAGCACTTTCATGCCCCAACTGAGCACTTCTTCAGACCAATATAAAAGCTTTAAAACACACACTGAATAAATACTCTAATGCAAAACACATGATCAAATGATGTCAGCAATTACTTAAAAAAATCACGAGCTTTTAAAATGGGCTTTAAAGAATACAGTGTAGACTCAGGACAAGGGCTACTTGCTCCAGTGCTAATGTGATATATTTATCCTGTTGTCAAGCATGTTCATGCTTCTATATAGGAAAAGCCGTGAGGATGCTAAAAGAAAGGGTGAGGGAACATCTACTTGCTATTAGACAAAAAGATTTTAGGAATGCCCTAGCCAAGCATGTGTCTGAGCAAAGTGACACACATGAATTTAAGTTTAGGGCATTGGAAGTAGTGGAACAAAGAGCACAGATGGGAGATGTAAATAATATAGTAGAACAAAGGAAGACCAAATGGATAATGAGGTTACAGGCAGATGTACATCTAGGGCTAAATGCTTTTGTACCTTTAAAGCCCATTTTAAAATCTCGTGATTTGTTTAAGTAATTGCTGACATCATTTGATTTTTTTCAAGTCAAATCTGTAGAATTGACTGTGATGTTTTTAGAAAGAGGTTATCCTATGATCTTAATAACAAACTTAGAATGGAAGTATTCTACCCTCTCTGTAATTTGCAATGTACCTGCCTTTGGCACTGTGAAGTATTTCTGTCCCCGTTGATAATTTCTGTGTTAACTTCAAACTTCAAATGTTCTTTGTAAATATATAAATATATTTTCTTCTTCTTCTTTCAGACTTTATCCAGACTATAGTATATAATATATATAATGCATTTTTGTATTGTACCTGAGAAATTAAATTAAGTATTTAGACCTTTATATTATATTATGTATTAACTTGTAACTAAAAAATAAATAAAAAAAATTTTTTTTTTTTTTATTCTAAGATTCTACTGAAAATGGACTAAAATGGACATGTATGTAGCCCATTAGCCCCCGGTCAAAAAATGTAAAATAATGTTCTTCTAGATAGGAGTTCTAAATGTGAAACCATTTTAATAGATGTTAATGTCTGCACACCTCGGCTGGCTGTTGGTATAGAAGGTGGATACAGTGTGTTACCCTTTACAACATGCAACTTCCAGTGGCTTTTAATTTAGATGGTGCAATGATTAAAACATAATTGGGGAATTTTGGCAGGACAGAGTGTTCTTATCCAAGTACTTTTGGATGTACCAATGTTCATCCACAAAAAGTCCTTCAGTATTAAAAGCTTAGTGGAACACAGTACTGGGCTAATTATGAAGTCCCCAAAACACATGGTACTTTTTCCTGCTGGTTATCTATGCAATATTCATCATGGGTTAGTGTACTCTAAGTATCTCCATTAGGATTATTTTCATGGGGCAAATAACAGGGTCATGCATATAAATACAAATGTGGTATACATTTCCTTAGTGTTTTTCTTTTTTCTTTTTTATATTAGTGAAATCAATGGGATAATAGAAGCAGGAATATATAAACATGTCTATGCTATTAGAACATTAGAAATAATAATGAAAACAATGCTTTGGGTATACATTCTAAAGTCTATAAACCTTTTAAGAAATGTGTATTTATTTGTATTTGATTAGTTTATTGAGAAATGCAGAGGTGACAATGTACATTATTGAAAAAAGGAGTTCATGTGGTAAGTTAGGTTAAATTCTGGCTCCACTCCAAGTTTGAATGAAACTGTCAACATTAAATGTGTTCTTAAGCTTAAGGCAGCTAATCAATTATAGTTAGCTGTTTACACAATTTGACTGGTTGTTTTTAAAAGTACATTATTTTATTGTGACTGTTTATTGTGGTTTGTGTACTATGTGAATAGTCTGATGAAGTCCAACATTAAAATAGATGAAAGCACTCATTTATTTTTCTACTGGAGTTTGGCAATGTGGTTTTTATTTTAATTGATTCGTATTTCCATGTTGTTTTTGTTCTTTGGTCAAACCGAAGAATGGCAAGAAACATTATAGCACAGATTCAAAGATGTATAAAACCTCTAATGCAGCTTCTACATGCTATATTATATCACTTACCCCCCAGGTATCTCTGAATAATGGATTCTACCACATAATACGACTGTGCTAACAATGTCTGTCTTGGACGCAGCAGAACAATGTCAAATGGTGGTTTCTGCAATCATTTTAAAATGTTTGTACCTTACTTATTCACCACGACAGAATACATAAGTACAGAAGTACAGCCCTTAAATGTAAATGAAACAACATCTAATCAAGAAAACAAGGCATTGCGTAAGAAAAAAAAATACCCACAGTTTTGCAGACAAGAATAATGACATAAATAACAATATTGGTCAAAATACTCAGTTTATTCACATAGTTACAGTTTTTGGACATATTTACAGTTTGCTGTGAAATATTAATATTCCATTTGGTAAGTAATATGCATATACTTTTGGAAAGGTCAGTTTGGGTTACTTGCAAGAGCATTTAACAGGGTTAATTGTTTTTGTTTTTTTTTTTTCTTTTTTTTTCAAACACCTTTATTGAATTATCACTTGTGACATAGTAGGCACATTTATTTTCGTACAAAAGAAATCACCCATTCTTACTGGAGGGGGAGAGGATAGTGCAGAGTGCCATCTCACTGATTGCAGTCTGTTAGTGAGATAGCTGGAGGACCATGGAACTATATCAGAGGAGAAGTTGAGGTATGACAGTTTGTCCAGCAGAAAAGAGTGAGAGACTGTGTCAAAAGCCTTTGAGAGGTCTAAGAATAGACAAGATGTAAGTTTATGGTCATCTCTGGCTAGAGAAATTGAGGAAGGTTAGTAGACCTTTGGTAGTGCTGTGTTTAGGTCAGAAAGCATGCTGAGTGGGAGTGAGCAGATTTTCCTGCATAAGATATTGCATAACTTGTTTGTGTATACATCTCTCCAAGACTTTAGAGAGAGGGGAGAATAGGTAGTATGTAGAATTGTTTCCAGATTGATATAACTTTAAATTCTGAATTAGGATAGATACAGGTAGAACAAGAGAGTGAGCTGCTATCTGGAGAAGATATGAGGTGATGTTATCAGATGATACAGAGCATGGTTTTAACTTAGAGAGTAGAGTTTTGCTGTAGGTAGTAGATACAGGTTTAAGTGAAAAAGTGTTTGCAGAGTTAGTACTTAGAGTAGGTTCGGGGGAGTCTGGATGATTAGTGTTAGAGGAGTTAGGGTTAAATAGCTTAGATATGGATTTGATAGAATAGGTGTTGAAGGTGTTGGCTGTTTCTTCAGGTGTCTTGTCTGGGCATGAATTGGGGGAAGTAGGAATACTGGGGTATAGCATTTGGTTTATCGCATTCCAGAATTTGTTTGGATCGGATTTTAATGCTGTTGGGGGGTTATAATAGAAGTCTTTTTTATCTTTATTGATGAATTTTTTGTCTGATTTCTGAGGTTTTTGTATCTTTGTAGATGTAAAGGGAGTTTAGACTACACTCATTTTATCCAAGCCCTGTCTGTGGTTTTCATGAGGGTGTGAGTAGTTTTGGATAGCCATGGAGATATGTTAGCTTTCATATGTACTTTCCGTAGTGGAGCTAGTGAGTTTAAGATGTTAAGGAAAGTCAAGTTGAAGCCTTGGACTGCTTCATCAAGTGGGAGCTAGGTGAGGAAATTCCAGTTTACTCTAGAGAGGAGGGTTTCAAAGGTTTTGAGGTGAAAGAAAGTTTGTGATAGGTAATATATTTGTGTGGTTTATAGAGATGAGAAGTATATATGAGCACTTTTATTGACGAGTGATCACTCAAGGTGTTTTGAAGTGTTTCTGGCTTATTTTATTTGGATGGATTTGAGATAAGTATCCAGTTTATAAGGGTGCTAGGTGAGTGTGAGTAATTAGTATGGGGTGGTTGAGAGAGTAGCTGTGTAAAGCCATATAGATGTATATGATGTGGAGAGTTAGGATTACAGAGGGTTAGCCAGTTACTATTTACATCCCCAAGGAGGATGGTTTCATTGGGAATGTGGTGAGAAAGGTATGAGAGAATGTTTTCCAGCAAGGGAATGTTATCCCCTAGTGGAATGTAGATGGCTGCTACTATCATGGTAGTATAGTCAATGAGTTTAAGGTTAGCTGTCAGTAATTATGCAGGTGAAAATGATGGAATTGATTGCATAGGATGAGAGAGAGTGAGGTTATTGGAGCAAACAATGGCAACTCCACTTCTTTTTTGTTTAGATGATCTAAGCAAAGTATATTATATCCAGGGGGAGAATATCTTTATCTAGATTTTGGGGTTTTAGCCAAGTTTCAGTTAGGGCAATAACATCTGGGATGTGATTAGATATCCATGCATGAAGTTGCCTTACTGTGTTGAGAAAGCTTCGGGTATTGATTGAGTAAAAGGCAATTTGTTTGTTTGCTATAGATGAGTGGCCTGGGTTTGGCGAGGTGTTTTGAAAGGTAGCAGAGTTAGGGATAGGTACTGAATTTGGGTGTATGTCTCCTGATAGAAGTAGGGTCACAGGGTGATAGTAAGGTTTGATTTTTAGTGGGTAGTAAATAAAGTAATTGCTTTTGTTTTTAGATGTTACTGAGTGGGAGGGAGGAATTTGAGATAGCTATAGATTGCTGTGGATAGGAGAAGCAATAACTGTGGGGGTAAGTGGAATCTTTATGAGATGGAGATAGAAGTGTGGGAGATGATGTAAGCGTGAGTGGGAGGAATAGTGGAGGCAGGAGCAGAGTAGAGAGAACTGAGATAGGCATGATTGAGAGGGAAAGTATTTTGGGTTGGAGTGGTAGGTGGAAGAGGATGCTAGCAAAAGGTTGTTGTTTAGTAAAGAGAAATGTATAGCAGGGAGATATGTGATATGTGTAGAAGGTGGAAGATGAAAACAATAAATTGAAAATAGTGGGGAAAGGAGCCTAGTAGGGTAATCAGATGTCTGCAAAGTAGAGGAGGAGATAGTTGTAGGAATATGCCAGGATCCAGGAAGAGGAAGGGTTTGGGGCTGGGTGGATTGGGTGGTTAGGTATAATGAAATGATAGGGGGTGGGTGGGAGAGGAGCGAAGTGAGCTGGAGGGCAGTGAGGGTGAATGGTGTGGGGCTACACCTGGGAATGGAAGATAGTCCAAAAACAAAAATCAGTGAGTACATTCTTGTTTCAGGAGAAGATATTTGCCAAATTTAAAGTGAAAAAAAAACAGTCTTTTTAAATGGGGATGTTTTGTACCCTGGGAAGGAGTTAAATAGTAAAGTTGCCAGATATTTAAGTAATAAAAGTAAATTAAGAGTCGGGGGTAGGAGAGCCGGAGAAAAAGCAGGCCAGGAAGTGGAAAAGACTGGCATTCGTGATATCATGCTCACCATAGGTAGATTACCTTAACAATTTGATTAAAAACTCTACCAGTGTTGGTCTTTCATTTAGGACCCCCATTTTTTCCTTTTGTCTATACTCTGATATCAATCCCTGATAGGGAAGGCAATCTCTAACCTGCAGTCCAAATAAATTCTTGGCCTCTTCCCATTCTGTCATCTTTCCCTCTCTAGTTATTTGTTCTCAATTCATTGGTTCATTTGCCAGTTTTTCCAATAAATTCTGGCCCCTTCTTGCATATTGTATGTATCCCTAATTGCAGTCATCCCTATCGACAGAATCTCCTTTCTCCATTCCCGTGTTGGCTTAGTTCTTAGAATACTTTCTGCTACTTTATGAATATAATATTCTGCATGATTATTGTTATTCTCCTTAAAGGCCTGCATCCAAAATCCCAGTCTCTCCTTGTTTCTTGAGCTTCCCCCATGTTTCATCATCATCCCTTTCCACTTTGAATTATAGTTTTATGCTTGTGTTATGTATCAGAATCTTGCCCTGTTCTACTGGAAGAATCAGCTTATCCCACTTGAATCATGCCATCCTCCACTCTCAGATAAAGGCCTTCAGCTCTTTGTTAATTGCTACATAACTTTTCCTCTGGTTGATAAAACTATGCCTGACTTGTGTATAAGAGTAAAGGGAGTAAAACATTTTAACTGCTTGTACTTACTATCCATATCAATATCACTAAGCTTGCATTTTCTCAGTTTTTGTATTATCTTTTGTTTAGTCTCTTCCCAAATATCCTTAGCTGCCACACTAGAATTATTTTAATCCTTACTCCTAAATATTTTATTTTATCATGCAAAATAACACGTTGATTGTATATTTGGTGTTGAAAAGATGGAATGTTCATAGTACAAGAGATTTTGTTGGGGGGTAGTAGGGTACAATGACATGTATTCAGACTAATATTCTAGGATAGATTTGCTGCATCTGTGGTAAATTTTTTGGAGCTGTTGAGTATAAATGATACAGCCAACAGTGAGTTAAAGAAGTGAATAGTTTGGTTCTAGCTTTAAGAGTTAGATAACACCTCACCCTATACTGGATTCCTAGTCTCTCATTGCATTATTTGGAGATGAACATAATGTGATCTTCTTAGGAAAGAGTTCCATTTGGTATGGTGTAAAGATATCTAACCATTCCTTCTTTAAGAGATTAGTGATTACGATATTATGTCAGTGGTTCCTTTTTAATAATTACTGAAGAGAGGAAGAGTATGAAGTTGTTATAATACTGTATTTAAAAGAGTACAATGGGCCACTTAATTCAAAACTAGCTCATAATCTCCATCTTGTTTTTTTCCTATTACCAAAAGGCTGTGCCTTGTCTTTTCATATTGAAGATTACAGTGTCAAATAGTGCTGTCTGCAATAAGTTTAAAAAAGTGTGTCTTATTTCCATTTCATGCTATAATGCAGAGAGAAATGCCACAACTCCATTCAGAAAAGTACTTCAGTGTCAAATTTTCTGAATCATAACGCAAGTTTTCCTCCATATCATCATAAAATGTCTAAGCAAGAGTCATTCCCTCTTTGAGTGCCTCAAGAGTAGTGCTTGCTGCCACAAAATGGCACTATGTTGCAAATAAAATACGTGTGACATTTTGTTATTTTATTTTTTAACAGTCCAATGTGAAATTATTTTTCCACAGTCATTTTAAAATGTGTTTTGCTTCACCTTCATGACAATTTGCAGTGTAAAATGTCACAGCTCCACTCAGGATACTATGTAGCTGATTGAAGCAATGCTGCTTTAACTATCTATTGTACGAAGTGATATAATAGTAAAATAGCTACATTGCCCACAGTCACCTTCTTGTCTGTGTTTTAATTCCACTGTGCATTCCCAGCAGCATGTGTGTGCCCTGTCTTTTAACTAACAGTACAATGCCAAATAATTCCTTCTGCAAGCATTTTGACATGCTGTATCTTGCTTATCTATTACAGTTAAATAAAAAGCATTATTTCACAGCTCTACTTTTGCAAATTACTACAATGATTAATGTTGCTTTTTAACATGATTTTAAAATATTATATTTTACTGCCTCATCACTGTAGTATGTAAAGAAAAATGTCAGCTCCAGCTGAGACTCCTTGTTGGGTATTTCAGAACAGTGCTAATTAAGATTTAGAAAAAAATAAATGACAGAAAGTGTGGATAAGAAATACATTCATTTTGTTTCTAAACTGTTATACAAAGCTATTCTTTAACAATCATAATGAAAGAAGATGGAGGGAGAGGGGAGGTAATGTGTAAATCAAGAATTTAGATATTTTAATACATTGCATGTAAGTTGCTTTTGATTGTAATGAGTTTCAACTAATTTGTTTTGCCATGCTGATACTTTTGATATGATCTTAAGCAGGTTTTTATTAAATATCAAAATTATTACTATCAGGAAACAATCAAAAAGAAAGAAAAATGATAATGTTGCCTTAGGAGTCCACATTCTATATCTCAGTGAATAACATTTTCATGGCTAACCTTTTAAATATTGGTATATATAATAATATATATGTATGGGGGTGGGATGACTCAATTTAACCAAGTTTTTTTTGCAATAAGGATGAATGTTTTGCAGATCTGTGTTCATTTTAAGAGGATGATCCACACTGACTTTAAACAATATTTGTATTTTTCATAAACTACACTTTATCTTTCTCACTTACATATACTTGAGAAGAAGGTACTAAAATATGCTAAGCATCAGATTTTTTTATCATGGGTAAGTTCTATAAAAACTGATAAATTCACTGGCAGCTTCTCTGATAATCATGTGTTTATATTTAAGGAATCCCTTCGCTGAAAATGAAGTACTTTCTATGATATACCATCCATATGCAAATACCTGAAATAGTTTTGTTTAAGTATACATGCCCCCTACCCAAACAGTTGGGGATCACGCAATGCTGAGATCAGCCAATTTCATGTCATTTGAACATTTGTTGTACTTAATGGCACACCATAAGATTAATGTTCCTTGCTTAGACAAGTCAGCATCTATGTGTGTCTTTCTTGATTGCCTATGTGTATGAGCATGCCTGTTTGTTGGGGGCCAATGTACTACAGAGATCCTTGCCCCATGTTTTCAGAAAGAAAGGGGTAGCCATTTTTGGGCTGGCAAAGTTAAGTCCATATTGTACACTTGGGGATGAAAAGAATACCCTTCTCGTGTCCAATCCAGTGTGGGGGTAATTCATTTATCTCTGCAGTGCCATGTTATTTATGCCCTCACGTTCTAGTGCACAAATTAAGTAAATGTAATGAATAAGTTGTGAGGTTAGTGGATCTAGGTTCAGGACTTTAACATATGCTCTTTAGTTACTAAGACTTAAGGACTGTGCAGACTAATCCCAGTATTACTAGCCTTAAATGAGGTAACCTGCAACCTTGGACTTATTGATCCTGGAGGTGGTTATATCACCATTCTTCATTCACTGCTGTAGAGTTAAATGAATTTACTCTAGAAAAGATAAGGTTCATGTCTCTGAAGAAAGGGATGGATTTGCTGCTTCCCAAATGCTTTTCTCTTGTGCTGCTGTGACCCTCCTATTTAAATAGATAGTCTCTCAAGAGCAAATGTTTTAGTGGTAGATCCCTGGAGGCTGATGATCACTAGGCTACTGACCTCAGGAGTCCTTTTTAAGGCTAGCCGTGTTTCCCAACAGTACTAATCAAATTCTGTACCTTGTATGTGCAAATTAAACATCTTAACCATTTTAACGTCCCCCATCCCATATAACAGTTTTTTCACTACTTGTTTAAACTTGAAAGGCTTATTTTTACATTACTATGTGAATGCAATAGTGTTACATCTAAATATTAATATTGTTATATCTAAATATTAATCAACCCATGTGGGACTTAATCCCTACTTCCCAGCTCCAGAGGTTGTTGCCTTATCTATTAAGTCACTGGGCCCTATTTGATATAATATGATAGCACCCCAGATGGGACTCAAAGCCACATTCCCTAGCTAAGGAAGCCAATGCATTATCCATTAGGACACTCAGGTCTCTTTGTCAGTCTGGATGGATTACGTGACAAATTTGATGAAACCCGAGAGTGCTTTAAAGAGATAGGTTCTGCAATAGATTTCTCAAATAATATGTTATGGGGATATGTTGTGATGTTTCTCTGTGTGATTCATGGGTGCTCTGGTGATAAGGGTCAGTAGTTGGTGGCACCTAAGCAGTTTATGATGAGACTAGGTTTACCTCAGGTAAATAGCTAAAGAATTGTGTTACTTGGTTTATAAGCCTTGATGAATGAGCAGGCAATTAACAATGAAATAAGAAAGTCTTTGGTCTTCTGTCTGACTCTGACGGTGGTATTGCACTGGATACTTGTCCATGTTAATTTGATTATTAACGTGCAGCTGCAGGTACAGTACAGAATTGTATGCAATGGTATGTCTGTAGCATAAGATATTTGGAAGGATTTGATGAAATGTGAGACCAGGCAGTTATGATACCTTATGCCACTACCTTTAGTTTTGGTGACTGAATGTTTTGCCTGACTCTTGTAATAACACATGGCAAGGAGAAGGTGTCCTGAGATCAGACATCTTTATGCATTGGTAAGTTGATTTGCAGAAGTTGTCATGGTAATCCCCTAAAGTCAGTGTCAAAGTAGATTATCAGAGGTATGAGTGATGTTGCAGTCCTGTTCTAGGGTCTCAAGTATCAAAGTTAATATCCTAAAAGTTGAAGATTTTGTGTGCGGATTAATGGCCATCTGTGACTTGCCACAAGGTTTTGCAAGAAGAATGGTCTATGACCTTTCTCAGATATCTGGAGGGCTGCTGATATGACAACACCATCCAGGCAGACAGTAGAGGGATTCCAAAGTCCCTTAGATGAGTCATCAACCAGTACAAGAAGAGATGGGTTCATAAATGGCAACCTGTGGATTTAAGCCTGTCTATCCTCAAGATAGTCCTTGTTTCAATGATGCTACCATGCTAGTAGACTATACAGTTTATCACCAAAATGGGTCATGGGTAAATGAAGACAATACATGTCAACATTTTTGCCAACTTCAAAGTCTAGAATAAAAGCTGAGACAATAATTGAGAAGGGTGACAAACAGACTATGGCTCAGAGCGAAATTTGATGAAGTTCAGTTTCCCAACCTGGCTCTTTGTTTCCTTGAAGATAAGCTCCATGAGTTGTTCTTGTGTTTCACCAAGACATCTAGCTTCATGTAAAGTAGCTGTCACTGAGACTTAAGCCTCCTGCAGTTGTTGCAGTGCGAAAGGTAGAAAGGAGTGGGATATGATTTTTAATCTAACTTTTAAGGCTAAAGTAACTGCTTGAAAAGCTGTTGGGAGGGTTTCCTTCAATTAAAGTGCTCATCATAGAGCTCTGAGCTTATACGTATGAAATGTATTTTCAGCAAGTGAAACTGCAGTAAATTCCATTATTTCTGTTATGTTTTCAGGCTCTGAGTAAAAAGAATTGAGTCAGATTAGACTTGTGCAGAAGAAAGTCCATGTATGGTGCTCACTTTCTTATGCAGGGTAAATTTATGTTGGTTCAAGACAAAATCTAAGCTTAAATGTGTGGAGGTTGTTTAGTTATTGTTTAACAATATAGCTTCCGTTAAAAGACAATGTCAGGCTAAAACTCTTATTTGGTGACCCATATACACTCTACGTAAGTCCTTATGGCTGACATACAGAGTTGAATTAGTCGATGTTGATGTTTTATCACCACTTTTACATTCCAGCTGGTATACAGTGAAAGCATGTTGTAGTACTGAATTATCAGTATTATACAGGGATGTTTTGTTATTGGCTTGTTTTATATCCACCTCCTCTCAGGCATTACGACTGTTCTTTTGATGAACTTGAACAACTGAATTTTTACTTTTTTCACCAAAATATATTGTATGTGTGATTACTATGTCTTCTGCAGTGTCCAGCCAGTGAGCAAGGGCAGTGTTAACATAGCTTTGCATCCTGTCCTTAGACTGTCTCTCTTTTGAATGGAATCGGATAGCCCTTGTCAAAGTGTGAGGAAAATAAGTCGTCAGTCAGTAACACTTTTTTTGAAGCAGTGTCATTGCTTGTAGAAATTCTTGTGTCTAAAGAAAAATTACTTTTAGGGGTGTTAATGATTTCTCACAAAGTATCCCCAGGACCTAGAAATGAATGTAATGTTCTGGAGGTTATCCTAATTAAGGTGCTACCAGATGATGTGAATAAGCACTGAAAGGGATGGGTGCTCCATCTATATACCTGGTTTATAGCTCAGGTTTGGGGCTTATTTAAATTCAATATCTGAATGGATGATAGCAGATAGGTAATAATGAGTTGTAGGGCAGATAATTGTCCAGTTTTCTTTGGTGATATGGTAAGTGTGGTAAAATATGTATAATGCTTCATTTTGATGCATATTTATAAAGGGCTCATTTAGCATGCCTGGAGCTCAGTTTTCTCTTTCTGCTTCTAAGCTACCATTTACCCTTTTTCTGCTGGCATATTCCTTTAAAACATCAATTAATATTTAAAAAGTGTTGTACAACTGTAGAGTCCATCTGAATCTGTGTTAATTTTATTATGGATACCATTACTATGAATATTAATAATATGAGTTCCCTGTCTCTGCAGTGTCATTAAGCTTAAACAAAATATGAATATTACATACCAACAGTGCCACATTATGGACTACAAATATAACTAACTACAATGTGCAAAGGACAGAGCAGTAATGTGCAATGTACAATTAGATCAATGCAGAGCTTACACAATTATACATCTGTGGCCTAGGATGACTGGAAGGATTTTGCTGAAAATGTATAGATGTAAAATGATGTATATGCATACTATTGGTGTGATGTCTCATGCAGTGATACAGCAGGTTATTTTAGATGTAAACTATCTACCAGAGTGAGTTATGTACATATCCTAGGCATTACTTTTGGTAGTTGGGGTCCATAGCAGTTCAGTGAAAAATCAGTTCAGCGAACGGCATTTTTCAGTGCACTTAGATCGAACATGCCTTTCGTCAAACTGTTTATACTGAGATTGCAGTACAGTGAGATCAGGAAATTTGCCCTTTCCCCACTAATGAGATCTGGGAGATGGTATATATAATTAGCAGGGGGTGTGGGAGGCACAGCTCCCCACAAGAGTGGAATTCAATGATCAGCATTTCCAATTAAATACCATTTGTTGAAGTGTCACTTCGATAAAGTGATATAGACCCAGTAGTTGACGTCATGTTCTGACATGAGTGCACCATGTTTCTGAGAGCTGTTCAGTACTGATATATATAAAACAGTGCAGTAGGAGCACATTTATCTTCACAGCTGTATCTTACAGGTGTTTTGCCTCTTTAATTATCATAAGATGGCCATGTGAGGTGCAGCAAAGTATAAAGCATTTGGAGTAGCTTGCTCTTTCTACAGATGTGTACACTATGTACATATCCTTTACAAATGACACAGACAATAGTTACTTTTCCATTAACACTACAAAAAATATTGTAATTTTGTAAGTGCCAACCCTTCTATTTAATACAGACAACCCCAGAATTGCATCCCAGAGCCTTAGTGCATTATGATAGTCTGATAGAAGGCTTACATGGCTGCCTTCTGTTTTGCCACTCTTACAGAAAACCTAATGTCTTTCTACACATACGTATTTATTTATTTATTTTATCACACATTTGTTTACAGAGTAGTATCCAACTGGGCTTGTAGCCTGTTTTCAGTGGAGACCTGGGGAGAAAAGCTCCACATTAAACAAGACAGATAAAAATACAGACATTACATCAGAAAGACATAATACAATACAAATTATATGCAATACAGAAAAGACAGGTAAAATTCTGACATTATATCTACAAAATTATAAATGTAAATCACAGGGATCTAGATTGTTAAGTAAAAATATGAGACTGAAACAGGCAGTCAACAGACTTAACTGATAAGGTGTGTATAACAAAAGATCTGTAAAGGAGAGGAGAGGAAAAATAGTAGGGGACAGGAGTTATCCAGGGAGACTACAGGGGCAAAGCCAGATGCTTTTAAGACATTCTTTCATTTTTGTTTTAAATGAAGAGTAGCAGGGGGTGCATTGTATGCTTAGGGGAAGAACATTCCAGGACTTAGCTATTTTGTTAGAGTAGAGGGAGTCTCCATGGTAGTTATGTGACTGTGTTATTTTGAGCAGTGACCTGTTGGAAGACCTAAGGGACCTGCAGTGTACCTGTAGTTGGAGAAGGGTTGAAACTGTGGGGCAGCTGTGAGGGTTAAGCATGATTTTGTGGGTGAGGGTAAGTTGGTTTAAGGTTAGTAAGTTTAGAAGATGTAAGCAGTTGAGTTGTAGTAGAGCTGAACAATAAATAGAAGTTATGTTCTTACCATAACGTTCCATGTTAGTTGTCTTCTTCTCGCCTTCTTCTTGCTGGGCTGGATCGGCCCATTGCCCGACTCGCTCCAATTCAGGAAGCTCAAGAGCCTCGCAGGGCGAGGCTCCCCTTCCCTCCCACTCCCCTAGGCGCCCAGACCTCAGATGCTGCTTTGTAAGCCAGGGCCCAGCTAGTAATAGTAGCACTATAAAATAAACAGAGTTCTCCTCTATAAACCAGGGAGGAGAGAAGGGTGACCTACATCCTGATCCAGGAAAGTCAGCACAGCATATACCTAAAAGTAAAAAGAGGTGGAGGTCAAGAGAGGTCACAATCAAAATCTCCAATTAGTGAATGACGCTTTAAAGGGGTCCCAAGAAGTTGCATAGCCAGGCATGCCATGCCCTGGTAAGGCTCCCGCCACTGCCGCCTGCGGTTCTGCTTGCTCCTCAAAAAAGACAAGAAAGGAGGCGATGGAGGAGTTAGCTATGGAGCCTGTGGTGAGAGTGTTCATCTTGTCTTGAAAACCAAACCCGCAGGATCCTGGATCCTTCTGAACATGTCACCGCTTCAAGTCTTTTCTGAAGATGGTGCAAATGAGTTGTGTAGTCGTTCGAGCATCGTGACAGGGCAAAGGTCGCTGACGAGAACATCCGCTTCCTGCATAGACCTAGATGACCCAGATTCTTTGTTAGGGAACAGGAAGAGAAGGATCAGCTAGTTCTTGGTGGCAGCAGCTACCACCATAAAGCATGGCTGTGAAACACCCTGTGTGAGAAATTGCTTGTCAGTTGGCTGTGTTATAAATTTGAAGGTCTCCTGGGGTGGGGGGGCTGACTGAGGCAAAGGCCGCCCCCACCTGCATGCAACCAACTGAGGGAGGGATCAGGGACCAGGAGGAGGGAGGGGCGAGGAGCTGGCCCAAATGCCTCAAGACAGATTCATCTCAGCGGGCGTTAAGAGCTGGCCAATTTCCCTCTGTTTCAGGATCTCTAGAATGCTCCGGGCGGGAGAGACATCAGAGAAGGGGGGGAACGGGGAACCGAATCATCTCTGTCTAGGTGTCAGAGGTGACAGGTGAGGGGTGAGTCTATATGCTTTTCTCTTTCTTTCTCTAGGCTCTGGCCACCAATGAGGGGGAGGGAGATGATGAAGAGATGAGAGATCCCATAGGGAGCTGGCTCTGGAGCTCTGGGATGAGGGAGTGAGGGATGATAACCAAAGGCACCATAGAGGAAGGCAATCAAGAGGAGGCGGAGTCGCAAGACTTTCCTCCCACACTCCCAGGCATTAACGAACACCAAACCGACAGAGCGGCAGGTCCCCGCCCGAGAAGCTGGGTCCCGCCTCGGAAGCTGAGAACCCTCCTCGGGCCCGAGGTCGAATGGCTCCGAGGCCGATGCGTCGGAGAGGCCCTCACTAGCGCCAAGCACCGAGAGGGGAGAGGTCCGAACCAACTGTCCGAGCCCACACCCCTGGTTTCAAACCAGGAAGCTCGGCGGCGACCCAAAGACAAGAAGAACAGCTCCGACGGAGCCGTCAAGACAATTGTATCGGCCCGACGCCCGAGTCAGTTCGTCCCGAGGAGCCCGAGCTCAGCTGAGTGGAGGGAGGAAGATTTATAGGAACAAAGCCGGAGGCATCATCTGATGAGTCGTCCTTGAGCACGGGCCATGCCTCGGACTTCAAGTCTACCACTACCCTGGAGGTCGATCTGAGAGCCTCATGACCTGGAGGGATGAGATCTGAGCTCCCGCCCGACAGCAGGGAGACGACATCGACTATGACCGAGCCAAGGGAATGTGACCCCGATCTCTTTTCAGCCGTCGGTGGTAGATGGAAGCCCGATCGGAGCCGACCAGCCTTCACTGCCCGCCGTGAGCCGAGGGAACCACAGATACCGGGTCAGAAACCAGAATCGCCCCGCCGGAGCCGGCGAAGCAGTAGGCTGAAGCCCTAGGCCCCCCACTCCTAGGCTTCACTCCGAGGCTGGAGCCGAGGTGAAAGTTTCCCCTGACAGCTGGTGAAAGGGAACAGTCAAGGTTAATCAACCCATTAAATAAAGTTTGTTTTCCTGTCCCACTTTTTCAGGCTGAAGCCACTCCCAGGGCTGAAGCCCCCTCAGAGAAAGCAGTCCCAGGCACACACACAAGAAGTGTGACCGCCTGTCAGAGACATTTTCTGACACTGTGAGAGTCACAAGTGAAATTAACCTAAGACAACTTGGACATACCAAGACACCAAGAACACTGACACATACACACCCTAAGGAAGGGAAGGAAGGGTGGGCTTTATGGGGATGATTAGTGGTGAACTTTGTGATTTTTGTTGTAGCGGGAGTCAAGGGTATGCAGGTCAGCCATGCGTAAGTTGGTGAATATGTGAGAGCTGTAGAGAAGTGTAGAGAGAAGTTGTGATCCAGCTGTGGCTAGCCTAGCTTGGGGTGTTAGGTAGAGAGCACCAAGTTTAGAATAGACTTTTGTATAGTTAGGGAAATGTGAATATCAAATTTGAGACGGTCATCTTTTGTGATTTGGTCTGGTTAGTAGTTTCAATTTTGGTCCCATTTGAGGAGGGAATGGAAAGGGGTAGGTAGTTGGACTTGGTAGTTTTGCTTGTGAAGATTATAAATTTAGTCTTGTTTGGGTTTAGAATGAGTTGGTGGGTGGATAGGAAAATTTCAATTTTTTGGAAAGCTTTTTGCATTTTTCCTGTAGTTTTTGTGGGGTAGTGGCAGAGCAGATAAGAGATGTATCTGTATCATCTGTGTATTGTATGATGGAGGCAAGCTGGATTGCTGTGTTAAAGTTATTAGTAAATATGATAAAGAGGAAGGGGCTAAGTATTGAACCTTGGGGTACACAAGTCGATACTGGCAGTAGAGGGGAGAGTTTGTTCTCCCATTTAGTAACTTGTTGACGGTTTGATAGATAACTGAAAAACCATGACAGGGATGTTGGACTAAGATTGTATGTAATGAGCTTATTTAGTAGGAGTTGGTTGAAAACGGTGTCAAAGGCTTTTGACGTGTCCAGGAAAATTGCAATGACTAGTTGCCCATTGTTCATAAGGTGGTGGATAGTATTGGTGAAAGATAGCAAGGCTGTATTTGTACTGTACTGGGGTCTAAAGCCAAGCTGCATATCAGATAGTAGGTTGTTTGAGGTAAGGTGGTTGAGGAGTTGTACATTTCTCAAGGATTTTGGGTATGGGAGGAAGGATAGCTATGGGGTGATAGTTAGAGATGTCTCTGGAGGGGCTTCCTTTGTGGAGGGGGATAATGCTTAATCATGATGCTCAGGAAACAATACAGGATAAGGGAAGTAGCTGACTGGAACATACCAGATGGATACCCAATATGACACTGGAAGGTATCAGAGGTCATGATGTCCAGAGACAAGTGCATTTTTATCTGTAAGAGTATGAGATTACCCTGTAGACTATCCATAATTAGGAATGATGCACAATACTCACATACTACCATTTTGTATCATTAGTGATTATCTATCCCTTGCGGTGGTGGTGCTGCGGTAGCGTTGTCGCCTCACAGTTAGACGTTGTCCGTTCGATTCTCAGTTAGAGCGTCTTCTGTGTGGCGACATGCATGAATGGGCATTCCTTCGTTGAAGGTTGTGCGTTAGGCCCGGCAAGCCAGCACGTCAAAATCTACTGCCAATCATTAGCGGACCGGAGTACTGCTGTGGCGACCCCTAACCGGGAAAAGCCGAAAGAAACAAACAAACAAAGTGATTATCTATCCCTTGGTCTAGGAACTGATTTAGGAGTAATCATTGCATTGTGATAGTCGCTGGTGCCTCATAACCTGTTTCAGTGGCCACTGCTCTTCTGCTTCAGCAGAAAACATACTTTTTAGAACTAAAATGCAGGTGGTGGTTGTATTTTGCCTTCTCTTTATTACTGCTTTCTGGCATGCTATACCATTTGTCACTTTTGCATTCTACTGCCAGTGCCTAACATCTGTAATATTACTGAATTGTGCATAATGAGCTAATGGCAACATTTTTATCCCATGATCAGTTATTACATTTGTTTAGTGAATTTTATTATGTTGCAAATCGTTATGATGTGTTTACAAACAAAGCACTGCATTATTTATACGCTTTGTACAAATTGTTTTCAAATGTGGCTCCAGATTAGTGTTTTTAGCCAGCTGAGATAGCTAAATAATGCAAATCATGTCATCCATCTTGACCCAGAGTTCTTAACAAAGTATTTGGCTATATGACACTGATGATGTAGGGGGTGATGTGTAGGTAAGACAAAGAGCTTCACTGGCTAATGTAGTGATCCTCAGCACTTCTCATGCCCATTTGTCATCATCTGCTGATTTATTTCCTCCAAATAAGGTAATAATATAAGTAGATATCAAAAATGAATCATCATTCCCACTTTCTAAATCATTTGTCCTAGTGTTAGGCACCAGAAGTCATTGCTAAAAATAGGTCCTTCTGCCAAATACCTTCACTGTTTTGGGATTCTTCTAAGCTAAATGAACATGTGGTATACAAACTGTACTCCTATATCATATAACAGTAAGGAGTTAATGTATTTTCTAATACTGACATTTGGACAGCGATGCAAAATGAAGGTTTGATAAGGAGTGACTGCTGTTTCTCTGATCAGCCATGATGGTTCTGGTTGCATTTCTTTTTTTTCCTAGAGTGGACTCTGAAGTTGGACACCCAAACTAAGACTAACGTAATGCCACTATATGAGCCACATTGACAGCACAGTTTTTCAAACACTGGAAAACATGGATGTATAATTATGCCTTGTGAAGCACCTGTACAGGATTAAAAACTGTGTTACCAATTAAATGCCTATTTTGTTACTCAAAAATATAAATAACTTATTAATTCCTAACTGGAGCTGTCTTCCTTATTGCCTGTCTTAAGTCAATCAATGGAGCGATCATTTTTTTATATAAATATGTGTGTTAAATTAGGCACATATCAATAAAAAATAAAAGACAATATGTTCAAGTGAAATAAAAATCATATACACAGTATAAGAGAAAATATTGGGTGCAATTAAAGTTATTTGGTCTCTGCAGGTACAGTAGAACTGATGCTTTTTAAGACAATTGTTAAAGTTCTCCTCAGGGTGTAGTCCTGAAGCTGCCAACGTAGCAAATCCAACAGGTCCAGTACCTGAAAAGAGAAATAGTTTGCGCCCAGAGTGTTCAGCTTCATCCTGAGGATCGCTAGCACACAAAAACTGCAGAGCATTGGTATAGATATGGCTAGTTGTACACAACGGGACCCTGGTCGTGAAAGGCTTTAAAACCTAGCAGAACTACAGAAGTAATACATTCTTCCACAGAGAGCTAATGCAAAGAATGAAAGTAATATACAAACTTTGCAAAACTCCAATAAGAAACCAAGCCACAGATTTTTGTAATACCTATAACATGTCCTGTTCACTCCTTGGTAGAACCAGGGAAAGTGCATTCAATAATCCAGATGAAGTTAACAAGGTCATGTACCACCATTAGTAAATTGTCAGATGAAATAAGGTAAACAAGACGTACCACTACTAGAATATTATCAGATGAAATAAGGTGCATGATTATAGTGATATCTGTAGGATGCTGACAAAATGACCTGCCTACAATAGCAACAGGCGCCTGGCATTGGAATTTCTATTTCCTTACTCATCTAAAGTAGGCTGCTAATCAAACATGGTTCCATTCTGTTCTGCATTTTTACACATTTCTAAGGAGATGAGGAACCACACTGAGAAAGACAGCACAGTTGAGTGAGTAAACCTACCATAACAGTAGATGTTTGAACGATCACTGCAACCTTAGCTATAGGGGTATCCTGAAAAGTATATAACAGACAGACAGCTTCCAAAGCTGCAGGGCACCTTCCACATAGCAGCTAGAGCTGTGCTGCCTTAAAAAGACAGGCTTGAGTGCCAAGCCCTTCAGAGCTTTCCTGCCACAGAAGAGAATGCCCCTCTGTGGCCTTTTGAGGATTAACAGTAAGATTATCCTATTCCATTGCTTTGCAGATAAATTCCCTTTAAGGAAAAAACTCCCATATTTAAAAAAAATATTGTTTAATTGTACTTTCCTGGTTAGGAAAGGTTAGCTTTCCTTCCATGCTTAAAGGACTGTTCTCAGACTTGTGCACTTTTAAATGGGAGCACACTTTTTCCTTTCAGTTTGAGAGTTAGTAAAAACAATTAAAAACTATGTTTCCCTGGACAAATAGTATTCATTTTAATTTTATGGGCTAGAAAATACATTAAAAAGCTTTTTACTGTGTATTTATCAGGGAAAAGTTCCTTTTTACAGCTTTAAATTTTTATCAGCTTGTGCTGCTTTATTCCCTATGAAAAAGGCACCATTTTTGGCTTAATCATGATACAGACAGCTGTTCTCATGGTCAGTCCTTCTTCCAGCCACAAAAAGAAAAAAAAATAAGCAAACGGCCTTTACCACCATAGCAGGCTAGCAATTTGCCACATGTGGGTGACTCTATTGCGGCCAAAGCTGTTTTTTCAGCCATTTATCTTTTACCTCAGATTCCTGTGGTGTAAGCACCTACACTCACCATGGACTGGGGTCAGCCATGTCCTATGTGGCTGTTGGGTTCTTCTCAGTGAACAAAGTAGAGCCACTCTTGTTGGTCCTGGGAGAAGGAACATGGAAGTCTTCCCTGTTTACTCAGATTGTTGTGCCCATCTATGGGGAAGCTGCTGCTGCCATTAACAACTTTGCCTATTCCAGTTTTCCTGTTAAAAAGAAACACAAAACTAAAATTAGATGACTTCGGCCAGAGAATGCATGAAATTCAGACTCAGTGGATAAAAAATGAAATACATCTCTGAAGGGATGTTATGAGTAAAAGGGAAAATGGCATGTATTTATTTATTTAATTAAGTTTTGTTAACCATTTAAGTGGACTGGTTCAAAGACCCTCTGGGCCAGATAGGCAAATGCAATACATATATACAGATACAGAAACCATGAAAGTATTATATAAGGTCACTGTGAACATGTAAATTTAGATATAAACAGAGCAATAAATTCTAATACAGCTATTCTACTTAACAGTATATATTATGCAAACTAGATCATAAGTCACAAGCAAAGACAGCCATTCTTCTTTAACTTAGTTTACAGATTAACAAATTAAGTGGTACTGCACTATGGATCAAACAGTATGATTAACCATTGTCTGTAAAGCAGCTGCACTTCTTGTTAGCAATATGCTTTTGTAATGACACTTTGCATTACTGTAGGTTATCCAACAATCTAATATCATCAGGGAAAAAAGTCCTAAAGACAGGATCCATTTCGGGAAATAACCTTTTGCAAATGCAGTAAGCAATGGGTAGTCTCGCTAATTGTATAGAATCTGAGTTATGGCGAAAGTATTTCTAAATGCCAATTAGTTTAGTAAAGATGGACAGGAAATGTGATATGTAAGTTTAAGGGTAAAGGTATTCAACAGAAGAGATGCTGTAGCACTAAAAAGAAAACTTTTTTTTTTTTTTTGCAGTTAGGGCAGTACAGTGGTGTTCTCTGTAGCTGGAAAGGTGTTTAAATCTTTGCAGTTTATTTTCTGTTGTTTCAAGAAGAGAAGTATTGTGCCTTGAACAAGAAACAATGGCAAGAAGAGGATATTCTAATCTGTGAATCAGAGCATGTCTTGCTGTGAAATGTTTGGTTTCTGCAGTTAACAGTTTCAATTTTTTTAAGAAACCTTTAGTTATGTGAAGAACTTATTTGCCTGTGACTCAGTATGGGTATGGAAAGTAAGATGAGGGACTATTTCCTCTGATAAAACAGAAGAATATACGAAATCACAATGACTCATGACTAGTTACTACTGCTAAAGATATGGAGAAACTTGATAACAGAGCAAATACAAGTACTGTACTACATATTCAATGTAGCCTCCATGGTCAGCTTGGTTGTAGGAAGTAAAAAAAAATGCAAAAAGCAGTTTATTATTATTTATTTAGGCAAAATGGAAGGCAGCTTTGCTTCATCCAGTTAGCCAGGATAAAGGGACAGGACTTGAGTTCTTTACTAATGATGTGCTCTCTGCCTTAAAATCAGTTACACAGTAAAAGAAGCATCTAGCTTGACCAACGTGCAGTAAGAATCCCAAACTGTTGCCATATAGCCCTGGATGAAAGAAGAATGAAAGAGCTGAATGGAATTTATAATGCACTTGACAGGCAATGTGAGTAACACCACTTTATGCACATGCTGTGGATTCATCCATATGTGAAGTACATAGTCAAATGTATTACCTCAAGTATCTTACAATATGGATCCCCTGTAAATCAAAGATGATTGTTTAACTCTTTCTTTAAATAGTTAGGTTTCTTCTACTACTACAATGAATGATTCTTACAGTTTTCAGTGATTATCATAGCATAAATCTCCCAGGCAAAAAAAATAAAAAGGACATATGAGCTCATTGACTCTGTCAAGAAGAGTAAAACTCTGGTCTGCAGAATGTCAATGAAATACAGTATTTATGGGCTGGCCAGGCATAAGCATCAGAAAACAAGTGGTGTAATATGACATTTCTACAAGAAGGAATGATGTTAGTTATAACTGCCCCCCCCCCCAAAAAAAATTTTTGAATGGTATGCCCATTTTATCAGAAAGTAGAAGACAGATATTCAATGAACACTAAACTTAGGTTTGGTGATTTCAAATGCTAGAAAAAGTATTGACTCTAAACCAAACCAATATTTTAGTAATAATCATACTACGTGATGAACTGATTGGAATTTAAATAGTATATCAAACAGAAGAAATGAAAATTGCTACAGCACACCCCCATACTAGAATGTTCTGTAACATGGATATGATGCTTTTGCTCCTCATCGCTCTGGTGCTGTACATGTTCATAATAAATTGAACTCAGATGCTTGCTATTTCATACATCATGCACTGTCTGAGTTTAAAAATGAACACTGCAACATATATATCTTATCAAACTAAAAATGGCTAATATAGCAATGTCCCTGTGTTCATATCAACATCATTTTGCATACAGGTCACCAATATGTATTTAAATTTAACATGCACCAGGCAATGTATGTTACTTTCAGGCCCTTGAAGTTTACCTCTCTAGTCAGTAATTATAAGGTGCAGTCTCCGAGTTTTAGCTTTTGTACAGTCATTGATGGTTTCCAATAATAAAGATTCTGAAAATAAAACCTTCACATCTTCCACTGCATGTTGTATATAGCTCATACTAACTGCTATGCTAGATGATGCTGCACACATTCCTGTTTAGAGAAATGTATTCCTCTGTACCCTTCTCATGAGCAGCTTTCATACACACAGTGAGGCAGCAGGATTTTTGTTGTAGAATCCCAAAACTGTCTGCAAGTTGTTCCCTTGCATGTAGTATGGTGTCAGGAAAGAGGATGTGCAGTACACATTTTTCGTTCTTGTGGTTATTGGGTACAAAATAATTTCTTGCCCTATTGGTGTTCTACTTGAGAACAAAACCCATGATCACATCAACACTCCCTTATGCACTTTTATTTATTTTAATTTTTTTCTTCATCCTAAATACACAAATCTATAGTCTCAGCTTATTGCAATTATTTAACATATGTACCATTGCGGTATAGGACAAACTCAGCTGCCATAAACTGTGTGTGTGTGTGTGTGTGTGTGTGTGTGTGTGTGTGTGTGTGTGTGTGTGTATGTGTGTGTGTGTGTTTTGCACATATGTGTGTGCCTATGTGCATGTATGTGAGAATACACTTATTTCCACTTGCATACCACTTAGCACATACATTATGAACACAATGTGAGGAACCCAGATGTCTGTAAATGTTGTGAGGTTGCTCTCTTATGTTGTCTGGTCTTGAGCTTGCCAGCATTTCCACTGTGGCAGTATGACTTATGAGACAGACATTGTATCTGTCCCACAACCTCCTACAAACGACCTTAGTAAAAGAGGTAGGCCAAGCTAAATTCTTTATGATAAGAGAAGCTCAAGCAATATTATAAAGTGATGAAATAACTCAAGACATAGACACACTCATATCTGAAATCATAAGAGGGGCTACAGGACCTTCAACAATGGACATTTCATTAAGGCAAAATAAAGAAAAATCATCAGATTAAAAGAAAAGGAATACCTATGACTGCACATTAGAATTCTATTCTAGTCCAGTCCAGAGAAGCTTACTAGCCTTGTTGGTAGTAGTAAATGGCTTTCTCAACAGAGTAGATTCATATAGGGCAAAACAAGTACAGTTCACCAATGCAGACAGAGGTAGTATGTGTATTAATACAGGCATCTGGACAACACTGAGATAGTTCTATGTTCTATATTCTAGAACAATTCAAGTAGTGAACTGAGGACTGGAGGTAACTCCTCTGAGTTCTGAGAAAGTCCCAAGGAATAGGATGAAAGTGCTAAACTGTGGTTTGTGTTGCTGGAATGTAAATAAACTTTGGTATGGACTTGTACAGCATTACATCAATGTTCTTATTTCATGTGCAAAGCTGCCTTTACTATATTAGCTCCAATCCTCAGCTCACTACATAAATTATTTGGTTATCAGTTATTATTTGTGAGTAGTGTGCCCACTCATTTTTTGGATATTTGCTCTTGAGTAGCTAGTTTCATTATTTGTGAGGAGTTGTGCATTCACTGGGATCTATCCTGAGTGTCTGTCCAGGAAAAGACACCCATCACACGAGGTTCCATAATCATCTGTCATGAAAGAATTTTGAAAATACAAGTCAATTAATCAAGTCATTAAACCAATGTGGCAGTTGCAGCTGTCCAGTTGTCTTTATTCTAGAAACTCAAAGTCCATAATTGACACTTCTGATAAGACCCGAGTAGGGTATGGAGCAATAATACCATGACAACCGCTTATCTTCTGTTTAAATGATTACAAGAAAGTGAAGTTGCCATATCTAAATACCAAATATATGTTATTGCTTGCTGACTAATAACTGAATTTAATAAGATGTCCAAGCCACATTAGGATTGGAAATGTCAATAGCTGAGCTTGGGTGAAAGCATTTATAAGGAGGATAAGATATTTCAATTTTTGTGACAGCTATCACTGCTTGTGAATATTTCTGTTTCAACATTAACAGTCAGGTCTTGGAAGCTGTATTATTACTATCTCTATATTATTTTTTTCTTTTGTACTCACACTGCCTTCAAAAATTATTTTGGACAAATTTCAAAGAGTTTATAGCAGAGATCGGTTGTTATTTAATAGTGACAGGTGGTCAAGGGTATAGTTTGGTCATTTCTAGAAGGCACAGACTTGGATGTACCTAACATACATAATTTAAACCACTTCCCATATATGACTACTTTTATTGCTGCATCAAGTTAAAAAAAGAAACATTTCACACTGTCTAGAATTTTTTTTCACTATCAAGAAAATCAGTGTTCTCCATACCTCTCAATCTCTTAGCACAATAACTGGACAAAGCCTAAAATGATGGGGGATCAAAGGTCCAAAAATAGGGACAGATTTTAAATCTTGTTCATATAAACATCGAAAGTTGGTAAAATAACAATATTTGTGTTAGCATGCATTTTCTGAAGGACAAAAAGTCTGAAACTTGAATGTATGTCATTATTTAGTGACTTCAGTCCCCAAGGATTTGCCAGAAAATCATAAATTCATAAGAAACAGACCAAAATATGATGCAAATATCTTGGAATTTTGAGAAAATCTGAATAGTTGAAAGGTATGATGTGGTCTGTTGTGTTTGCCTGGGACCTTGCACATGAACCTCTACAATTCAACAATAAACAGTAGACCTGGGAGACAGTTAAAGAGCTTATCGTACGTTCTTCACAGCATTTTCAAGAATGAACATCATGAGCTGTGATTTACCCCCTTACCATATATACACTGCAATACTGTTATGGTGCAAAGAGCAAATGCTATTAAGGATAGTCACTTCAGTATTCTTAGGGATGCAACATCATATAGGGTGAAGTAGGAAGAAGGAAAGGATATGTATTGTGGTAGCTAAACACTTCTACATCTATGATAGTAGACAAATATATTTCTTTGCTAAATGTATTTATTTATATTTTGTTGTGTAGGTTAGCCTTACTGGCCAAGAACTATTTTCAGAGGAGACATAGGAATTGTAGCCTCAAGGTCCAGTGCTTCTTAAAAAAATATATCATCAATTAGGCCATCTTAACTTATTACTGACTCTAAGAGATGTTGTAATATTGCAACTCTGTCATCAATAAATGTGTCATATATAAAGAAAGAAACTCTGTTTATCTAGATTTTATTACTTCATCAAAAGTCCATCCAGGTTAAGACAAGCATATTTTCTTGATTTTTTTGTACTTGCACTTGTTTTACTCAGTGATTTATATTGCTTGATTGTACTTTGAAAGTATTCATTTAACTTTTTGCTAAACAAATCATCATTTCTCTGTTTGTTTGGTTTGCAGTTTCTGATTGCTTAGAAACCATCTTGCAGAAGGGCAGATTAGCCAGGGATTTAGCTGGTTGGTGTTAATCTTAGTTGGTTGGTGTTAATCTGCACTTGAGAGCTACTTTTGCTGTGCTTTTACATTAAGAAATTTCAGGATCATCCAACTTATGGCAGAAGGTGTTCACCTTGTTTCTCTGAGTTTTGAAGCACTTTGCAGAGCTCAAAGTGTAGTCATTTATTGGCTAGAGGCCACAAGAGTTAGTTTTCAACTTTTTTCTGCCTGCTATAAATTAGGTGCATTCATGTGGCTCTGTGCTCACTTCCTCAGAGCTCAGCAATACTTTATAATTGTGTCTACTGCATCCAGAGCAATCTGGGGTAAGATAATCATATTTTCTTGACTTTTTACACTTGCACTTGTCTTACTCAGTGATCACTAATGTTTGACTGTATTTTAAAAGCATTTATTTCACTTTTTGCTTAAAAAAATCAGTCATCATTTCTCTGTTTGGTTGGCTTGTAGTTTCTCATTGCTTATAAATCACCTTGCAGAAGGGTGAATTAACCAGGTACTTTGCTGTTTGATGTTAATCTGCACTTTGAGAGCTACTTTGGCTGTACTTTACATTAAGAAATTCCAGGATCATCTATCTTATAACAGAATGTGTTTACTTGGTCTCTCTGAGTTGGGAGGCACTGGTACAGGAGTTAGTTTTCAGCTTTTTTTCTGTCTCCTATAAATCAGTTTCATTTTTGCAGAGCTGCTCACCATACAGCAGTGGTAAACAATGTCCTGTATAGTAGCAAATGCTTAGTTTTTAAAATGTACCTACAACACTAATAACAGAACATAGCACTATCTAACATCTGGCCTAAACCTTAAACACCAGTCAGGTGACCCCTGTAAAGCCAAATCCCTAAACCATAATAGCCCAACCCTAATACAGGTCCTGAGAACATGGGTATGCAATTTCCTAATGTTGCTATGGCTAACTTTGTAGATATGGGAATCCAGAGACAATATAGCAATAGTCTCATGTACTCAGACACCCTTTTAATCCTTAAAGAAACTAACACTATATGTGACAAATATACATATGTAACCTCCGTGGAGGCAAAAATCTTGCTTACAAACAAGGTTGTCAAGAACACACACAATACATTCTTCACACATACCACTTACCACACATAGACCTTCTTACACTGAGGCACTTAAAAGAAACCTGCAAAAACCTCAAAGACCTTCTAAGCCATCAAAGAGCAATACCTATCCTCAGTGGTCACTAAAGCACGCACCAAAATCAACACCAAACAGCACACATAAGTCTATGTCCAAGTTCCCTAAGAACAAAGCTCATAAGGTAAACAAACATGTTACTGAGTACTCTTGTCATAAGTGATTCTATTGTATGACACACAGATAATAGTCTTACCAGGCTGGACAAAGAGAAGACAGCTGTCATCTGCCTATCTGCAGCTAGAATCAGCAATATCACACACACACTCAAATCACTGTTCTCCAGGTACCAATCTGATTCTGTTATATTTCATGTGGGTGAAAATGACCTCAGACATATTTCAATGGACAATATGAAAAGAAACATTATGGCTGTCTTTGAATATGTGTCAAAGACAGGTGTGTGCCTTGCTTTTAGCAGCATTCAATCTTCACCTAGGATGATGCCACAGTATGACCAAAAAATGATTGATTTTAATAATTGGTTTAGTTTCTAATGTCAGCCCAGGGGATATAATATCTATCAGCTTGAGAAGACATGGTTAGCAGACCACATTGTTTTGCCAAGGATGGTCTGTACCTATTCCCCCAACTTTTAGATGTTAGCTAAACTTTATACGACCCCTTAAACCTTTTTAGGCCATGTCAAAATGACAAAACTACCAACATACCAAAACAAATTCAAAGGCACCTTAAGGTGTCACTGCTCAGTGCTAGAAACCTAAATAAGAGACTCCACACCCTACAAATTCTCCTCCCTCTGGAGAACCTAGACATCTGTGTTGTTATCAAGACTCAATTTGAAGACACAGAAAGGACTCTGGCAGTGCAGGGCTACAGTGCCTTCCATACATTTAGACTATCAGTACATAGACAAAAGCCCAAGGTGGAGGTGTCTTGATCTATATTAGCAAGAAATACAACTCCAGATTGGTAAAACATGCAATGCCCTGGTGTTCATCCATAGCCTAGTTTCCATAGACAAAGTTCCTTACCATATTCTGGTCAGCTACAGGTCAACCTCTATAACCAATGATGTTCACAACTCATACCTAGACCTACTGGAAGCACTCAACATCAAACCAAATACCCTATTTATGGGAGTCTTTACACCCCCTCACTATAGAAATGTACACTGCCTCTAACTCACAGGCACAATGTTTGCTGGACTTTGTAAAGGTGAACAACTTGGACCACATACTGTGCACTCCAACAAAAGGATCAAACATATTACACTTAGTACTCCAACACAGGAGAGCATTGCTATTCACCCCCGTGTCATTTTCTCATTGTTGAAGTTGGACCAGAAAGCTGTCTCCCTTAAAATAAAAGTCAAAGCATAAAACTCAGCTAAACCCTTAACAGTTTGGAGCTATCCTAAAGCAAACTAAATCCTATTAAGCAATCATTTGTCAAACTTCAAGACTATCCCAAACCCCAGGAACACAGTAATATATGCAGAATTATTCACAGCAACTTTATACAAACATATAAATGGCTGCACTGAGGCTGCTGTACCTGCCAGAAGTAAGCCCAAATATAACACCAAAAACAAACCCCACTGATGGAATCCTAACCTTACCAGGTGTATAACAAAAGAAAAAACATCATGGCTAAAATCAGAAAGAACAGTTCTCATACAGAAAAGAGCTCTCTGATGCAATTATACAAGAAACTAATAGGTCTAATAAAGTCCAACAAGGCCAATTACAAGGTAAATATAATCTCCTAGGATAAGTACAATTACAGAGCCTTCTTCAGTTAAGTCAAGAATCTTAAAAAACTCAGCAGTATCCAGAATTGATGTTAAATGGCAAGATCTTCAATGACCAGGGTGACACAGCAAATGTACTGTTTGATAAAGTTAGCTCTAACTTCACCCCCACTACTTCTCTACTACCTCCTGTGAAATCCCTTCTAGCATATCCCCCAACACTCAAACGAGACCAAGTCCTGATGGTGCTCACTAAGGCCAAAAACACTATTTCAGTGGTCCCTGACAATATCTCCAGGTGCCTTCTAAATAATATAAAGCAAGACCTAGTAGGACCACCAGAGGCGCTCTTCATCTGCAGCCTCAAAACAGATTATGTGCAAGGTGAATGGAGGTCCATAACAGAAATCCTTCTTCATAAGGGTGTGGGCCATATCTTTAAGTTTTGTCAAAAATACTCAATTTTTTAAAGTTTACCAGAACAGGAAACATTTAAATGTCTTAGAGAAGTTGTCTCATCTTCATTTAAGTCACATCCTAGAATTAATTGGTTAAAATAATGTCAAGAATTTTCCTAGCAATTTTAATACCCATTCCTGCAGGAATGGGTATTCGCTAAAGTCCAAATCCGATTGTAATTAATAATAACTATTGTTAATAAAGCATCTTTGGTATAATAATATTTATCTCCAAAGTATCATAGTTCTTTTCCTTTTATTTTGAAAGAGAAATGAGCTAGAAGTTCATGTTTGTTAGCCTTCCAGAGATCTTTATCTTTATGATTAAAACAGGATCCTTAAAGAAATAAAATATGAGGTTTAAATGTTTCACAGTATTTAAGGACAGATACTCTTTTCATTTTATTATTTAAACCATTAGTATTTAAAGATAACAAAGTTAAGTCCATAACATATTGGATGAAAAAACTGTACTAACAAATAAAACACAATTTTCATAGGAAAATGATTGAAAATGGTACAGTAATATAGTTCACCAGAAAATGTAAGGGTTGATTTCATAATTTATTATTAAATACAGTCAATAGTTGTACAGGAATTTCTATCAACAAAAGGTGAAATAAAAAAAATGATGGAATTTAAATTCCTAGTTTGATAAGAAATAAAAAAATCCAAACAATCTACCACCTTTCTATTTAAACTAATTAAGCTAAGAAACTTGATGGTAATGTCAAAAAGCTCTACAGTAAATATGAGTGTACCAGAATTTGAAGTAATGTCTATCTACTTTCCTAAGATAAAGTATATTAACATAAG
>NC_056732.1:992822587-992870087 GCF_019279795.1 Protopterus annectens | reverse complement strand
TTCATTAATAAAGAAGCACAAAGGATTTGGAATATGAGTGAAATAGAATTAGAAATGAAAGTGGGGACAAGGAATAAAGTATATAAAACTGGATGATGTCACAATAAAAAACACAACAAACAGACATATATATTTACTGTTAAGGAAAGAGTATATTAAAACACACAGACGAATAAGAAAATGAGAAATAGAATAGATTGGATGAAAAGCCAAGAACATATATTGGGAATTTAAAAGTATTTTTTAGAATTTTAAGATTTCTTTGGCAAGATATGAAGATGGTTTATTAGTCCTTTATTTCTTGCTAGTAGATTCAGGCCATTGATATTTCTCTGAAGTTTTTTTTGAGGGATGCTGATGTCCAGTCCATGTCTTCAGAAGGAGAGATAGTGTTGCTTTTCTTAAAAAAGGCTGTTGCTTCTTCCAAAGTATTAAAATGCATCCACGTGCTTGTGATTTTTACAAAGAAGGAGGGTTTCCTAGGATGTGATGAGTTTTCTCTATCCCATATGACAAACCCTTAGAGATTGAAAAAGCTTGGCATCCATGTTGTTAGAAATGATATGAGCACCTTCAGTTTTTTTTTTAATCTGGAAGTCCAAAAATCTTAAGACTGCACCTTCTTTCATGATTTTATAAAACTTGTACTTTGTTTAGGAACCAATTATTTTGTTTGAGAATAAAGTCAGTTTGAACTCTGTTTTATTGAATCCTTCTGTCTATGAAAGTTAAAGAAGTTTCAGTATGATGTATTTATGCTTTTTGTTGCTGTACTAAGTCTTTTAATAAGCCAGGTTATTTTAAATTGTTTTCTTGTAGATATGCAGTCTTTGTTGAAAGGAGACAATCTTCAGGGAGAGTTCCTGAAAATATGGCATAAACTGCTGTACATCTTTTTTCAGAGACATTTCAGAGTGAGTAGATTTGCAAGAAGAACTTGTCTTTAATAAGAAAAAGGTAAGATGAATGAATCTAACAGGTAAATGTGGGTTTTTGCCACAAGATTGAAAAATTTCCTTGAAGGTCTGTTGTTTAGAAGTAATTTTGTTTATAGATTGATGGTAATTTTTACACTTTCATGTTTTTTAATAATAAGACTTCAGAGGTCTTTACTTTTGTTGCTTTCAGTTAGTCATCTTGGCTCCACCTCATGATCATTTTTATCTATCCTTAAATCATTCAAAATTAGCTGATGTTGTTTGCTAGCATTTCTGTCATCACATTTGAAAGCATTTTTTCATCAAGAGCACCATGCTGTATATTACTTCCCTGTGACCCTGAATGGCAGACAAAGAAAGTTGCAACTTGGTTTGGGAAGCAAAAATGGAAGAACATTCAATTGGGCTGGTAACCCAGGCAAGGAAATTATGATGGAGATGCATGGAAATTAATAATTCCACGGAAGTCCAGGGAAACAATATATTAAGTCTGAAGATGTGAAATAGCACAGGAAATCAGCTTCACAGATCAACAACAGCACTACTGGTATTTGCTTAATCAATAGAACGGTGATGTATAGTGCTTCCCTGTGATCATTTTATAATAATGTTGTTTATGCTCCACAGTCATAAACTGCAAAGAGAGAAAATATCAGCTCATCTTGAATAAATTGGTTTCAGATGGTTGATACTACTTCTGACAACGTAAGGGAAAACAGCAGTTGACATTTATATTTTGAAAAAAATGCTGTTTATTGTTTCCTTCTGATCGTCCCCTTTTAATTTGTGTAACACAACATGTATTTCAGTAGCTTGTTTGTATTTTTGACAGTACCTGTAAAAGAAGTTCAGTTACTCTAACATTGCGTCTCATCAATAAATTTAAATTTTGCATTTTGCTTCCCCACAATCTTAAAATACAAACCAAGAACACTGTTACTCAGTGTGTGAAAAATTAGGTTCAATTGTTTCCTAGTACTTCCTTTAGCACTCATAAAAGCAATGTTAGTAAGTGGATTTTTATGCATATCAAAATGCTGTTTGCTACTTCTCTATGACCGTTTTCACCTCTGAAACATTGTGACATCCATATATAGCACAGCTGCGATACATTATAAAAGCAACACATTCATCAGGAAGTTCAAAATGTTCTGCTGCTCTACCATAATCAGTTTTGACCACATACCTTTGGCAAGCAGTGCTCTGTTACAGTACTAGTGCAAACCACAATTTGGTATTAATTTGAATTCATTTTGTTCTGCACATATTTTTAAGTGTCGTCTCTGTTATGCATTGATTTATAGTATAGATGAATGATAAGGGTAAGAAATAATTTGTATTAGTTTTAATAAAAATACTGGATTTGTAAGATGTTAGAGCTGCATTCGTTGTCATAGCCATATTTTGCTTTTTTAGCCTGTAGAGGTATTTATCAGTTATTGATAAGGCTGATTTTCTACTTTCCTGAGAAAATCTGGTAAGATTCTGGAAATGGGATTATTTGGATCCTTGTAAAATGAAGAAGTTCATAGAACATAGCAAACAGAAGCAGATGAGTAACTCCAGAGAATCTGTACATTTTATCCAAATCACCATGGCAGGAAATGGGCAGTTCATATTTAATTCAAAGTACTGGGCATTGTTTGACCGTAAGGGAAGGAAGGTCATGACTAAACAGGAGCACCTACCATGTATGGGAAAATATAAATTACCAACAGTCTTACAATGGAGAATTGTAGTTGTACAATGGCATTAGACATGCCTTACCATTTCAAAATAATGTCAGAGTTAAAAAGTAACTAAATTTGAAATCCATTTCTCTGTGCTGCTACATATCAGCAGGGGTAGATTTATATTACCATTGTAAAACACTTACAGAGCTTGATTTTCATGCAGTCTGTACTACTACTGTCTGTCTTTTACCCAACTAAGTGAGAAATGGAATTTAATGTCCTGCGGATATAATCATTTAAACAAGAAGTAGGTCACTCTTCTATTATATTTTATTGGACAAAGTTCATTACTGTTTTAATTGTGATTTAATAAAGATCTTATATATATATATATATATATATATATATATATATATATATATATATATATATGGATCTACTTTGTTTGTTCAAAAATACATTACACTGAACACATAAAGTAGATGCCCACTTCATAGAAAGTGCATTTCAATGAAAGTGAACTTTCACTGAAGCCTAGTCGCTGTATCAGCTGATGAAAAAAACCCCACAGAAAACATGACCCCCCCATGTGGGGTGATGTGCCCCCACACCCCCCTACTTAAATATACTAACTCTGAGATCACACTACAGTGAGGAAAAGGGAATATTCTCATTCCACGCTGTATTGTGATCTCCATATTTTGTTTTCGAAGTTTTGGTACTTCGAACAACTGGTCTCGACCAAGTGGGTTTCGAAGTACTGAAACTTCATACAAACAAAGTAAACCCATATATATATATATATATATATATATATATATATAGATATAGATAGATACAGAGATAAGAATAGACAAGTCTTCACTTCAGTGTCACTGCTTAGCAGCAATACACCAGTGTGCTTCAAATGTCTTTTCTCCTTCTTCTTTCTGTTGCTTTTGTGACTGCATAGCGCTTTGATTTTTGGCATGGATTATTGGGTACCTCTTGCTTAGCATATAGTGTGTTTCAAAGTATAGCACTACTTACACTTTACTAGTGCCAATCTGCATTATTCATTGGTCTTAATTTGGGACTCACTTATTATAAATACACTTTAAGTATTATATTTTGGATTGTAAACCTACCAAAATTAGACTTAGTGTAAAATTGAACCTTTAGAATGTTTTGAAATGTTGGTCATAATAACAGAAAGGCATTGTTTTAGTAAGTATAAGTAAGTGCCACAAAAGACCCACTAGATCAACTCAGATACCGACAGCTAAGGAATCATACAAAAAAATCTATTATACTATACAAAAAAAACTTCTATTACCATCTTCAACAAAACATCACAACCAACCTCAAAAGTTTTGGGCAGGAATAAACAAACTTCTTCACCAAGGACAGTTTTCCACTCCTACCCCACCAGCTTCCATCCATAAATCCACAGAAGATATTGCAAATACATTCAATAGTTTCTTCACAGAGACTATCCAATCCCTAGCCAGCCAACTGGCACCCAGCTGCTCCAACCCAAATTCTGCCACAACTAATACCCCACTCTCCTTTACCTTTCAGCCTGTTTCTACATCACTTATCAGATCTCTAATTAAGAAATTAAAACCATCTACTCTAGCAGCTGATCTCCTCCCACCAGAGTATCTGCAAAAAGCAGCAGATGCCATAGCATACCCCATCTCCATCATAATCAACAGAACCTTATCTGAAGCCACCATCCCCTCCATTTTGGAAAATATCTCGTAATACTACTCCATAAAGGAGGCAACTCCTTCAAACTGTCAAACTTTAGACCCATAGCTATTCTGTCACCATTAGCTAAAATTATGGAGAAGTGTGTCCATAAACAACTTATGCATTATCTTACCCAGAATAAGCTGTTGACTAACTCTCAGCACAGTTTTAGGCCACACCACAGTACCACCTCAGCCCTCCTGTCCTTATCTAACACCATAAACCATAACCAAAATAATAGCAAGCTTTCCTCAGCCCTCTTTTTAGATCTCTCCAAGGCCTTCGATATGGTCAGCCACCAAATACTCATACACACCCTTTAGGGATTCTCGCTAAATAGCTGTGGTTCCAATCTTACCTGTGTGATAGACAGCAAGCCATCCTATGGCAGGACAAACTATCAACCCATCTCCCTAGGTGTTCCCCAGGGCTCCATACTAGGACCCCTTCTTTTCTCTCTCTTTATTACTGAACTTTCCATTGTCATCCCAAATGCTACCTGTATCCAGTTTGCAGATGACTCCACCTTGATTTGTTCAGCCACCTCCCCAACAAATCTAATGACATTAACCCAGAATACTTTCAATATAGTTGTAAACTGGATCTCTGTCAGCTGATATTAAACCATAATAAACCAAAGTTGCTTCTTTTCTCCCCCACTTGTAAGTCTTCCTCACTACTCTTTACCATAAAATCTAATAATGGTACCATTATCTCCCCAGATGCCCAAACCAAACTCTTGGGCATCACAATAGACAACACCCTCAAATTTGATATCCATGTCAATCAAACTATCAAAACCATTAACAAAAAACTTGGCTCCATCTATAAGATCAAACCTGTCCTTACTCCATTTGCTAGGACTGCTATTGCTCATTCCCATCTACTCTCCTCTCTTCTCTATGCTTCCCCTCTACTCACTAATTTGGACAAATCCACTCTTAGCAAACTCTCCAGCTGTTATAACCATATTGCTAGATTTGCAACAGGCACAGCCTATAGGACCCACCACTGTCATAACCTAAATTTTCTGGGGTGGCTAGAATGGCCTAGCCTATTTCAGTGCAACCAGCTTATAATTAATTGCCCATAAAGTTTTCAACCACCCTGATAGTTTGCCTCCACTTAAAAATATATTAAACCCTTATAGCTACCTGAGGTCACTTCACTCTTCTAATAAACTACTGGCTCAAAAATCCAAAATCAACAACTCTGCTGGGGACTCTCTGTTTGCTAACTCTGTTGGCAAAACATGGAACTCTCTTCCTGCTGATCTTACTCTTCAACTCTCTCTTATTCAGTTCAAAAAAAGCCTCAAGCTATACTTTAAAACTCACTGGCTATGTCCTTGTTCAAAACCCAGCTAGATCCTCCTTTATAGTCTGTAATCATGTTACATTGCCTAGTCAGTTTGTCAGCACTGTTTTAAAAATGTATGATTATATTACCTGCTTGCTCAGCTGGAGCCTGTAAACTGTGTGTAACTTGTAATCATTTTGTGATTTTTTTACTGTATGCTCTACCCGGGCCTTCCACTTAAAATGGACATGTATGTAGTCGGACTATCCCAGTCAACAAATGTAAAATAAATAAATAAATAAAGTATAAGGTTATACAATTTAATATAGCACTAGCATATGTCAGTTTTATGGGTAATAATTACTGCAGATTATAATTAGTAGATTTTAGGAGAAGTATGAGGTGAAGCCTTCTATACTAAGATTTTCTGTGGCAAATCACAAATGTATATCTTTTTTATTTATTAGCATGCTGTGACAACCGTGCTTTGTTCCAGCAATAAAGGAGCCTCAGTCCTCACAACTAACACCAGGGAGACCATCTCCTAGATGAGGAAAGGATAACTAATACACACACTAAAGTACAGTTTCCCTTAAGTGCACACAGAGACCACAGTCAGTCTGAGGCTGATTGCTCCCTTGCTCTCCAGGTCCCCAGTAAGACTCCCCACCGGCACAGCTATAAGGTCCAGATCTCATCCTAGCTTGCAAGCTAACCTCCAGTACCCTCTCTGTCCAAACAGTGCTTCATTTCCCTGCTCAGGTAGCTGACACACACCCACACTTTGAGATAAGTATTTATACAACTTCACAGACACTCCTGGGAAAGGCTGACACATATTCTCTAGCTGTGCCCCTTTACCCAGACTATACGGTAGTAATTCCTGCCATCACCAGCTATTATTATCAGCTACCCAAAGAGTCCAAGTATTACTGTGCAATATAATTATCCAATTGGTAATGTGACTATTCAGTCTAAGGCTTATTAGAGTGGCCAGTTACAGACTCTTCTTCTTCTTTCAGCTTTTTCCCAGTTACGGGTCGCCATAGTGGATCACCTGTCTGCTCATGATTGGCAGTGGAGTTTTAGAGTGTTTTGTTGCCAGCCCAGCGCCCAACATTCCACAGAAGACACACACATGCACACACTCACACCTAGGGCTAATTTAGAGTGTCCAATCCACCTACAGCATGTCTTTGGGATGTGGGAGGAACCAGGAGCACCCGAAGGAAACCCATGCGACCACAGGGAGGATATGCAGACTCTGCACAGAAGGCACTCCAGCCGAGAATCGAACCGGAGAACCTCTTGCTGTGAGGTGGCAACGCTAACCGCTGCACCACCGTGGCTGCCCCAGAGTGGCCAATTACAGTAACCTCTATAAATATGCAATGCACTCTAGAGCCTATATCTACACAAACCAGCCACAGGTAAAGGTTTTCAAAATATTTAATAATAAATAATTAAAACACAAGACAATACTACTACACCACAGAAATATCTAAGAGTTCAGGGATCACACAGAAACTTAAAATAATACAGTAGGACAGGTCTTATGTCAAAGAAAAACACAATGGGCAGGATTCACGAAGCCTCCGTGTAAGAGTTATAACTCTTACACAGAGGCTGCAGTTAAATGGAGTGATGTCAGCATGCTCTGGATATTCATGAGAGCATGCTGAATCACACCTAAGGCTAACACGGTCCGTGGAAGACAGTAGGGAGTGTGTCCGTAGGCCGAGCCCTGCAAGCGGACACGCCCCCAGAAGAGTAAAATTGCCCAAAGTAAACACCCACGACAGAGGCCATGGAAATGTGAATAAACACAACACAACACATGCCCCCACAGACTATGAACATAAAATATATAAATGAACATGTTATATATTTTTTTCAATCGTAAAGATGTTTGCCCGTGAGTGTGCTTTCGTATGCTGGCATGCCCGTAGCTTAGCCACAGTTAGCAGTCAGTGGAAAAGGATATAAGAACTAAATATGCAAAGTAAGCCAAGAAGCAATAGCGTAGCGGTAGAGACGTCGGCTGAAGAGCAGGCATTCATGGTTCGAGCCCCCACAACACCAATTTTTATTTCTAGTAAAATAAGCACAAAACAAGTCCCTGACAAACATGTACACATATAAAATCATAGTTTATGTAAAATGTAATGAAATAGTCCATTTATTTTGAAGAAATGTGAGATAACAAAATAATAAAAGATGCCAGATGTGCCTATAGCTGAGCTACAGTTTAACAAGGTGAGTGCATCTGCCCGTAGGTGAGCAGTGGTTTAACAGGTGCAAAATGAGTGCCCGTCGGTGAGCTGTGGTTTAACACGCTGAAACTGTGTGCCCCTAGCTGAACTGAGCGTAATATGCGTGCTGATAGCCAAATGAGGCTTAAACCAGCGTACCCCATTTGCGCGGAGCTGCGCACCGCGCAAACAAGCTTACCGATGGGCAACGTTGAGCAAGCCGTATGAAAACTGCCTTTACACAGACACACCCCTCAGCTTGTCTGGACAGTCATAAAAAATAAAAAGCAGTGGCCAGGTTTGAACCCAGGATACTATACACCATAGTCAAGGTACTGAACCACTAAGCCATGACAGCAGCACCTATAAATGCAGTAATAGCAAATATATAGGAATGAATACAAAGTGGAGCATGACAAAGCAGGTTTTGTGAAGCTGATACAATTCCAAAATGGCCAATCACAGATATGTGTGGGAAAAACGGCCTATATAAGCCCCATAGGCGGGAATACACAGCATAAACGATTGTAGAACTGACTTGCAGCCAGAATGACAGGAGTAGGTGAGGGTAGTTGCTTTCGAGCACAGAGGTGGGGCATTGAGGAGTCCAGATACATGGTCTGGCTCCTAGTCCACAATCATGAGGCCCAACTCATGCAGGGCCAGGTCCTGTGGGGAGCATATAGGGCTGAGGCGTGGGACCGGTTGGCTCATGATCTCACCAGTGCCACAGGGATTCCAAGGACTGATGAGCAGGTTCGTCACCACCATGCAGACCTGAAGAGATGCAAGAAGGACCAATTGAACCTTTGGATCCAGGAGGCCCGGCAAATGCCCAACGCCCCACTACTGAATAAGTTACATGTAATTATGTATGTAAGAAATTAAACTAGCTGATATTATGGAGATGTGTATTCCAATATTACTTCATTTATATTACAGCTGCAGGTGTCCGTTCTGCGAACCGCAGAGCCTATGGCGATAGGCTGGTGCAGTTGCACCACCAGGCAGGTCAGTAATCCTCTCCCAGTAACTGTAAAGAAATATAAGTATGACAGTTAGCAAAAGATTGCAGTGTAGTCACTAAGTAATAGAATGTGCAAGTAACAAGTGTAAGAGTGTTTGCAAGTATTGCTTGATTACAAAAGTGTGTTGCAGTCTGTAATCCAAACAGAAAAATGAAAATGTCTGAAATAAAGTCTGAAATAAAGATGCCCCACCTGTAATATAATAGTACACAACCTGCAGCAGGCTGAAAAGTACAGCTGCAGAAGATGAGCAAATCACATGTGTGAAATATACCCCTGTTGAAATACTGAAACATGACAGAAGTGAGACTGCTGGAAAGGATTGTAATAACTACAGGTAAAACATGTCAATAAAGCCTAGAAATAAGTACCATCCTGAATAGTAAAATGAAAACAAGTGAGAGAGTGTGAGAAAGTGTCATGAATCCAGCAATAAAGTAGTAATAACCCCTAAATAAAGTATACTGCAGTCAGTACAGAATGAAATGCATGTGAGAAGCAAAACCAAACAGCGAAATCTGTTCAAAGTGTTGCTGCAGCTGGAATGTGTATCCCAAAATCTGGATATGTTGCTCTCAGTCTGCAATATGCAGATAGTATGATTGTCTGATATACCAAACATCCACAGTTGTCTATAGCTATATAAAGCAAATGCAGCAGGATGATGTAGCTGAACAAAGCTAGATATGAATGTGTATGAAGAACAATAAAATGTATATTGATGTAGCAGTAACAGTCCTATCACCAAGTTGAAGTAGTTATCAGATAGGAAACTGTAGTAAGAACAGTAGTGTGTATATATGTGCAGCTATTAGAAATGTACAGCATATGTATTGGTATTCGAAGGTGTTAATATTATTTTCTTCACCTCACCCTATAACCACATATAACCCATTCCACGTGAAAATGGTATGTGCAATCACAATTAACACCCCTGGACATTTGTCCTGTTGGGTAATAAATATCTGCATGTCCGTTGATGCATCTGCCCTGTTCATACATCCAAACCTGATGGCCTGTTGCCATCAATCAACCCTGCATGTTGTTGGACTGTGTATTGCTGTTCAAATTATGCATGTGTTATGCTCGCTGTTCAATGGTGTGAATATCTGGGTGTTTGGTTAATGGGAATACTAATGCATGCTGTTAAAACTAATTGTGAATGGTATTATATGTCACTAACCCAAACTGTCATGACATAATGCAAAACACAGGACGACAGGGAAGGTGGGTTCCAGCGGACCCACCTCTCCCACCTCAGCTGGCGAGTGCATCTGGCACTAGTGCCCAGTCTGGACCCTCTTCTGGTGGCCCTGTGCCACCTGAGGGTGGAAGCGCTGCAGGGGATGGGGCTCGTCCCCCCTCTGCAAGTGTGGCCGGAGGAGAACCACCACTCACCCTCCGTAGCATCCGGACTGTGGTGCGTAGGGAGATCCAGGACTCTGTTCTTGGGCCCCTATGCCAGCTTGAGGCACAGGTGGCACAACTTACGGGCATGCCTGTTGCCCAGCCTACACAGCCCCCAGCACAGCCCCATCCTGGGCAGTGAAGGAACAGTGGCAACTGCCTGTGGGTGGGGATATCAGTTCCACTGTTGCCATCTGTGGGCTCATGGGCTCTGGATATCCAAACCTCCGTCCCCGTCAATTGTGTAACCCCCCCACACGTGTCATACACCGCCCCTGTATGCGTCTTATTTGTCTTGTCTGTTGACCTACCCAACCTACCTCCCCAGCTATACCAACTTCCTTCACCTAACATACCACTCTCACCTGAAAAAAAAAAAAAAAAAAAAAAAAGGGCACTCTGTACCCACAAAAAAATTGCACCCCATACATAGCTGCCCATTCCGCACACATGTCTGCTGGACATGGAAACTATCAATTACAATATGGCTGTACAACAAGTATTATTGTTGTCCTGACACCTCTCTCAGGGGTGGAAGGTTTCAAATGTCACACCAAATTACATACATATGCACAGCTGTTGCTGATGAAGTAATGGGCAGCTATGGGCCTTACCTACATCTCTCCTGCAAATCCCAAGCTTGTTTCCCTACTGTCTTACCCTCTTTGTGACCCCTTTTTCACCACTTTCCTGTCTCCCCATTTTCATTTCTTTCAAAGAAAATAGCGCAGGTGTGCGCAAGAGTAAGCACTGTTAAGCGGTTGTAAGCGGGTGTGCGGATGTGTGCGTGGAGCTAAATGCCAGTGTGCATGCGGGAGTTCCGCGCAAACCAGTGCTAACCTGGTTACAACTGCTTAAAAGTGCTTTAGTCACTTTGATTGACAGGTCCTGTAGTCAGTTCAAAAGCAAAATAAAATCCCACTGTCAGTCCCGAACCTAGGACCTTGGAAACAGTAGTCTATATGACCTACCACTAAGCCATGACTCTTATACAAGAACATTGTGCTAAAATAAATATATCATGTAATAGTAGGAATGAATGTAAAGGGAATATAGGATGTGTAGTACACAAAGCATGTCATTTAGAATTACTGTCAAAACTAGTGGATTTCCATAATAGTAGTGTGTGAACAGAAACAGCCATGCTAGTTGGTAGCTAGTAGGTAATAATGTCAGTTAATGTACATATATAAATGTATGTATATTTACACATATATATATATATATATATATATATATATATATATATATATATATATATATAGTTGTAGGTGTCATTGTGCATACACACTTACTACAGGGAACAGGAGAGAGGAATGGAGAAATGTGAATCTACAACACAGACTGAATAATGAGAGAGATACTAACCTTTACACTCACAGAACAGTGTCCACAGCATACCAGCATGGTCCCCGCCCTTACAATCTGAAAGGGCAATGCCTATCTCACATACCCTTTTATAGCACTGTCCTGAAATCACAGTGAGAACTGCAATCAGTACACAACTGGCTGCATGCAATTAGCAAATGCTGGCTTACAATTGGTGCCTAGGCCATCACATGGACCTATGCAGATACCTACAAAAGCATCCTGTACTAACACTCCACACATGCAATACGTTCATTGCACTGTCTGGAAGCAGACAGAGGGAGAGAGACAGACAGAGACAGAGACAGAGAGTGAGAGAAAAAAAAATACACACTGAGTCTAAGCTGTCAGCAGTGACAGTAGCAAGCCGTGCCAGCAGCAGCAGGAAGCAGAAGTAGTGGTAATGCAACCAGCTGCGACAAACACAGGTAATGTAAAGTAACAGGTTAATAGTCTGCATATTGTGAACCCTCCAAATGTGTCATAGGTCTGTATCTATAGGTATGTCCATGTGATATGTTGTGTGTACGTAGTTCCACCAAAAGGGGATGACTATACATTACATGTCAGTCAGTGTTAGGCCATGATCCTGGCAGCAGTTGTCTGTGCATTGCCCTCATCAATGGCTGTAGTGACTGTTTTGAAAGGTCAGCCAGGTTCAAAAGGCAGGATCAGCCCATCACAAAGGCAAACTGGCCGGGAACATGTGTCTGCAGGTACCCAATATCACTGTATATGTGTCCCATACTGAATAATTCCATAGCTTAGCAGACCAGGCCGGTTATGCTTATGATGTGGTAGTTCCCAGAGTCAGTAGAGGTGCCTCCTTAGTGGTGTGGGACCACTGTTGCTGTATGCCAGTGTCCAGGTACATATCCTGTAGTATGGCCAAGGTTAAATATCAGTCTTATATGCTGTTGTATGTCCTCTTGGAGTGCACATAGCACACATCCAGGGATACCATCAGGTCACAGCGATGCTGTGTGTTCTGCTTTGCTGAGGGCGGCCGTCACCTGGACATGTGAGATGATAGGGAGGTTACATTCAGCTGTGATAAGTATTTCAACTTGTGGGGGAGAAGGAGGGATCGTGCACGAACCTGTCTGCAAGAATGTTGCCAATATCTGTGTGTTCAGTGAATGTTAAGTAGGTGTGTATTAACTCAGAGCATATCTGAGGCATTTGGTCCATATGTGTAACATAACTGAAGAAGGCCTTGTGGTTATTTTAGTGTTTGTGGCCATTTCCCTCCCAGAGTAGGCCATGGCCATTGTTATGAGAGACCGTAGCGTATTACCAGTGCTGACCACAGATGCCTTCCCTTAATGTGAATCTGCTCTGTCCTGCAGTAGCCTCCTGCTATTGTTATACAATCTGCCTCTGGCTGGGGTCCACCGGACAGGATGCCTAACCTTTGTGCATAGGGTCTGGGTTAGAAATGTGTATGCAAGTTCCTTGCAATCTGTGGGATGTCCATGGTAAGCATTCGCAAATGGGTCAGCAGTGTGGGTTGTGGCTTCCACTGGCCCAGTGGGCTGCATGGATACCATCTCAGTCCTAACAAGTGAATAACTGTCTAATCACATACATATCAAAGTAGTCTACTGTGCTGGTGGTGGTGGTGGGATATGTATATCCAGACCGAGTAACTTGTGTCCACATCACACTAGTGGATGGCGTTCCACATACAGTACCTTGGTATGAACCCCTAGAGTGAGGTTGTGCATTGGACCTGTCGCAGTGTGCTGACCGATGGGGCATGCTACTATGTTGTATGGAATGTGGCAGGTATTGTTGCACAGGTGTTGGCTGAGCACTGATATCTGGCCATGTACTTGTGTATCCACCACGAGACACACACATGCAACATATGGGAGTAGTAGTATATCACTACACTTGAGTATCATGTATAGTATGTGTGCCATATATTGCTGACATAGTCTGCTGATATCCTGTTTGTGTTCTCTTCCAAGGAGATGGCGCGTCAGCGTAATCCCGCCTACTCTGCAGCGGAAGATGAGGAGATACACCAGAGCCTGGTGCAAGAGTATGACATACTGTTTTCCCGCACCAGCCAGAATCAGCAGGAGAGGGCTGCACTGTGGCAAGACCTTGGCACGCATAATAGGACATATGAGCAGGTACGACATCACTGCAGTGATTTAATCAGAAATGTCCATCAGCGTGCGTCGGATATCCACAGGCAACAGGTTGCTACAGGAGGTGGGGTGGCCACACATCCCCCCCTCACCAGACTGGAGGGGCTACTCCTAAGTGTTGTGGCTCCAGCCCCGGAACAGCAACAGCAATACACCTGCATCATTATGGAGGCTGCATCCACACAGCAGCACGACATGGAGCGTGCAGGTAATATGCCATATGTACACTTGACTGTTCTGTACACTGTTAGTTTATGCATGTGTAAGGTGTGTCCGTGGTATGTAGCTGTCAACATAGTATGTAATTGTGCATGTGTGATATTGGCAATATCAGCAGCTGACATGTGAAAGGCAACTGGTGTACTACTGCACTGTATCATATGCAGTATCAATGGCACAGTTGTGCCCACTGACATTAATCTCCTCATTTCTGTAGGTCCCTCTGGGGTTACAGCAAGGCAGGCCATCCATGCTGGTGAGTGTGTTTAACAATACCTATAATAGTCCTGATAGTGCTAGTAATACTAGTGTAACTCAGTAGTGCTCTGTGTGTATACTGGGGGTGTGCATGTGTGCAGGTGTGCCTGTGTCCACGTGTGCATGTGTGCATGTGTGCATGTGTGCATGTGTGCAGGTGTGCCTGTGTCCACGTGTGCATGTGTGCATGTGTGCATGTGTGCCTATGTCCACGTGTGCATGTGTGCATGTGTGCATGTGCATGTGCATGTGTGCATGTGTGCCTGTGTCCACGTGTGCATGTGTGCATGTGTGCATGTGCGCACGTGTGCATGTGTCCACGTGTCCACATGTGCATGTGTGCATGTGTCCACGTGTGCATGTGTGCCTGTGTGCATGTGTGCATGTGTGCCTGTGTGCATGTGTGCATGTGTGCATGTGTCCACGTGTGCATGTCTGCATGTGTGCCTGTGTCCATGTGTGCATGTGTGCATAAGTGCATCACTGGTAACATTGTGTGGACACTGTAAACTGTATTTCCTGTCTTCCTCCCACAGGTTCTGGTGCTGCTCTGGTGTCCTGCAGCAGGGAACCTGAATCTGGTGCCACAGGTACTGGTAATGATGATATCTGTGTAATGGTACAGGAAGGTGTGTCAGGGTCCGCCATTGGTCAGCCAATTGACAGTACACAGCTGTCAACCCCATCATTGCACACAGTCATCCTGCCAGTACATCCTTTGTCACCATTGTCCCTAGGTGATGGACAGGATACAGTGGACATTGACCAGGGTAATGTGGTATCTGTGGCACATGCTTCCCCACACAGCAGCCATGGGCAGGGTCCTGTGATGGTACCACACAGACAGTTGCCCATGGGTTCTCGTGGGAGCATCCGTGGGTGTACTGCCTGTGGCAGACGTGCCCAAAGAGGTCTGTCAACCTCAGCTATGTTTTGGGCTGTCATGCAGGCACAGTCACGTATGGAAAGGTGCACCAGACAGGGTCTGAGGGAGCTGAGAGCATGTCACACAGCCATGACTGACAGTATGCATGACATCGCGGATGCTATCCGTAATTTCACCGATGTCATAGACAGACATTGTGGGGACATATTACAGCAGTTCCACAACCAAATGTCCATGAGCCAGGGCAATGGTGGGTGGTTGCGACGTCGACGTGGCCGTATGCCAGCAACAGCAACAGCTGGCAGTCGGCACGGACAACAACAGGCCCGCGTACGCCCCCATAGTGCCAGCAGCAGCCCCAGCAATGCTGGGTCTGTGCTGTCATCGGAACGCCCCAGGAGACCACGTGCACGTGGCTCTGGGCAGTCCCAACAGGGACCTGTGTCCACTCAACACACTCACGCTTCTGATGACAGTACCCAGTCTGGCTTAGTTCTGGATACGGTCCGTAGTACCCCTGCCAGGCACAGGTACCGTGTCCGTGCCTACAGACACTGATCTGTATGACCTGCCAGGTGCAGTCTGTGGCTGTCCACAAACCCCTGTATATGGCAGCCATGAGGTGGAACTGTGTGCGTGCATACACACATGCAAAATGTTAACACCTAGGGCTACCACATACATGCACACACTGCACCAACAGTGCCCCACCCTGTACTGCTGTCCCTCACCAACACACATACACACACATGTCAATTGGTGGTATCAGTGGCAGACTCAGGCATACCTAATTCACACCCTGTGCATATGATGACACTGTGCCACCTCCTGCAATCTCCAACATCATTGCGGGAACAGGTAAACATTGCTGATGCACAGGGTGACTACATAGAAGTGTATTAGTAGTATCATGTTGGTAACAGTACAGTGTGCTGATATGACTGTGTGTATATCCCAGCATGCCTGATGCAGTAACCGTATGACTGTCCTGAATTGTTATCTGCACCCATAGTACGTACCAAAGTGTAACAGCTGCACATTATTGCATGCTGGTGGTAAGGATGTCAACAGATAGCCACATACATGGGTAGCACAGGGGGGAAGCTAACGCAAGTAGTGATATGCAATGATGGACATGTACAGTAATGGTGTCAAGTTGCCCACAACGACTATGCAATGTGGATGTTTGCGCATGTTGATATGTGTGCAGTACCAATATAATCCAAATCACAATTAACTATGACATAATATCAGTTCTACCATGGGCATCTGCGCTGTGCATTCCTGGGTACATGTTGATAGTGCCTACATATTTGCACTGTTACCTACTGTTAGTGTTACCCCTTCTTTGTTGTGCAATGAACTACTTCCAGCCCTGCTTACTGTAGCTTTGTTTGCATGCATGTTCGCTTGGGGTTCCCCTGGAACACTGCTTCCACCTGCAATGCAGAGTTACAGTGCTTCTGTGGACTCCTAGTGACATCTGCATAGCATACGATACGTATTTCAAGTTTACACATGACAGAATGTCACTGTCCATCCTGTTCGCATGTACGTTGCCTGTGACACATTGCACATGTCTTACCTGGCATTTACCCACGTGTGCAGTCATATATGCCAGTGCTATGAAACAGTAGCAGTACACCCACACATACACACCTTCAGTATGTTGTTCCCCATTGGCCCTATGTGTTGGTACTCACCATGGCAATCACACTACTAGGGTAGCATGTGCAAAGGTAACCTGTGAATCACCTCTATGGTCCAGTTGTGGTTTATGTGAGTCATGTGGCAATGTCACAGCTGCCACATGTATGCAGTCAACCATCAGCCTTGGCCAGGAACGTACAACACAAGTGTGGGATGCCACCACATAGCCAATCTGGGGACTGAGCTCTCTGAACCCAGTAATGCCATACCCTCAGGTGGCATGTCATACTACAGTGACTACAATACCAGTCAGACATAGACACACACTGACAGCAAGCTGAACACACTGGGGCATACGTGGGGAATCAGAATAGCATCCTGCCTGAGCATCACAGACCTCCGCAGCTGGCACGCAGGCATATGTTACGTCGGAACAGAGCACATGCCACACATGGCACACACATCCCATGTGCCACACACTCACAGCCTGTAGGGCTACTCAACACACCTGCTAGAGATGTGTCAGGTACCTGTCTTGGGCGCTGCAGTGGGGTCCCGCTCAACAGGCTGTATATGGTGAAGGTCACAGTGATATGCCTCAGGGGCACTATGGTCCACCACAAAACACATGCATACAGGTCAGTCAGAGACATGGACACATATGACTCAGTCATTGACCATGCCACTATGGATGACCTGAGACATACCTCCCTAGACTACATGATAGGGAACATAGAAGGGATCTCTCAGCATGTGGCACGGGCCAGTATGAGCCTGATCTTGGTTGCCATCATACCCTCACCAGGTATGCTACCACTATATGTAGGAAGGGTGTTGTATGTCTACATTCTGCTCAGTCTCCAATGTCATTCATAGGGTATCCGCTGGCTGTTAACATGTGCTTACATGCTAGGGAAGCCACAATGATGTGCAAGGGGCAGCTTGCACGTGACACCCACGGCCCAATGTATATTGGCAAAGCTCCTTGATACACACATACTGCCTTATGCTGCAGGACACGGATTACATAGCCACCTCCACGGGTATCACACAGGTTAGGACACTAACAGTGCTGCTACACAACACCAGCAGTGTACACCGCAAGATGCATGCACTGGACACTGTCCTCAGCACGGTGAACTGCAATGTCTGTGCAGTACCAGAGTCCTGATTCATGGCTCACAGGTGCAACCCATCACTGCCAGGTTATGCCTCATACCATGCCTGTCGTCCCCTACACATGTAACACACATGGACAGGGGTGGTATCCCAAGGCACCACAGATACACACACCTCCAGGTTGTTGGCACAGCACAAAGCATCAGGGCCTATTCATGTGCAGCTAACAGTGTGTCGGACTGCCGTCTGGTTCATAGCCTGGCACACACAACCCTCCCATACACAGGAAAACCACCTATCCTCCATAACAACACTGGCAATATGACAGTCTCAAGAACTGTCTTTATATGGCTGGACTGCATCCAGCCAAACATTGTGCGTGAGCATTACTGTAGCTACAACACACTAGTTGAAGCGTTCCCAGCATGTGGTCACTGAATTGCAGTGGAATGACATGTTACCACTCCCACAACAGGTGGGAACATGCAGCACCTGTACATCGACTACATGTAGACTATATGGCCCAGACCAGATGCGTATCCCCTGCTGTAGGTATTTTACCATATACACCCACACTGTATAGACACATGCGCAAGCGTCCGCCCTGACAGTAAGACACAGTCATATTGTTATGCATTGCAAATACCATTTATCCACTCGAGGCATGTGTCAGACATGGTAACTACTGCAGGTCACAGGTATTTATGTGTATGTGTCACACATACATCATGTGTGCAATGCCATTGCTGGTTTAGGCAATGGCATGCATTGTTATGCACAAAGACCCACACAAGGTCATAATGTGTGACACAACCAGACGTGGCAGTTGTGGGTTACCAAAACTTACCTATCTGTACTCTGACAATGGTAATAGACCCAGTAGCAGAGCGCACTATTGGCATTACTGGCCAACTAGCTCTGTTTGGCTGTGCTGATAGTGTGGTGACATCCCCTGTGTTTACTGGGGGAATATGCAGCATCTGGTGTATTGTAGTATTTGCCAAAAGGATCTGTTCTCTCACACTTGCATTTACACACACCCTACTACCCCCACACACACCCACGCACACTTGCCATTTGCAGGATTCATACTCCTACCTAACTAAGTCACGACACGTGAGAGAGACGCATTAGCGAAGCGCACTATTCGGATTACTAGATGGTTCCTTTTCTCTGGCTGTACTCATAGGGTGATGACATCATCAGTGTTTTGAAAGGGTAATGTGCATCAGGTATGTGCCAAAACTAACATGCGTTTCATACAGAATTGCACACACACAAACTCATCACATCCAAACACACACACACTTGCAGGTTTCAAACCCCTACCTATGTTATGACACTTGAGAGTGACACTGTAGCAGATTGCGCTATTCAGATTACTGGTAGATGTCTCTTCTCCAGCTGTATGTATAGGGTGCTGACATCATCACTGTTTGGAAAGGGTAATGTGCATCATGTAGTGTGATCTCCTGATTGCAAAAAAGCACATGTTTTTCATACAGAATTGCACACACACAAAGTCCCCACATCCAAACACACACACATGCCATTTGCAGGTTTCAAACTCCTACCTAACTATATTATGACACTCAAGAGAGACGCATTAGCAGAATACGCTATTCGAATTATTGGGAGGTTTCTCTTCTCCTGCTGTACTTATATGGTGCTGACATCATCCGTGCTGAGAGAGGGGAATGTGCATTCTGTAGAGTGCTTTCACAGTTGCCAAAAGGGACATCTCCCTCACACAGACTTGCACATACACTAACCCCCCTCTACACACACTGGGCAGTTGCAGGATTCAAACCCCTACCTAACTATGTTATGACACTCGTGACAGACGCATTAGCGGAGCACCCTATTCGAATTACTGGGAGGTTTCTCTTCTCCTGCTGTACTTATAGGGTGCTGACATCATCCATGCTGAGATAGGGGAATGTGCATCCTGTAGAGTGCTTTCACAGTTGCCAAAAGGGACATCTCCCTCACACAGACTTGCACACACACTAACCCCCCTCCACACACACTGGGCAGTTGCAGGATTCAAACCCCTACCTACCTATATTATGACACTTGGGGGAAATGCATTAGCAGAGTGCGCTAACCGAATTACTGGGCATCTGGTCTGCACCTGCAGTATTTATAGGGTGCTGACATCTTTATTTCTACAGAGGTATGTGCATCTAGTACTACCTGTCAGGTGGGGGATAGCATATATATACATTTGCAGCCACCTACGTCAGGGTCAGATATGCACATCGCACTGGCAGGTTATGTTCTATACCATGCTTCGTGACCACAGGACCTGTAACACACAACACAACCAGTCCAGAACACCACACCCACATCCAGGACACACACTTAGCTTCCCTGGGAACAGTGCCGGGATATGCATGTGTTCACATACACCATTCCAGTTGTTAACATCAGGTACAGGCATATTGTGTGTGAGAACTACTCAGGCCTCTACCACTTTACCCAACAGCCACTACAATTTGTGGGTCCATGTGCTATAGCAGAACCACACACCACAGCCACATGGGGGAATACATATTGCACCTGTCCATCTGTAACATGGGTACTCACTGTTCCACACCAGAGGTAGACCACCACTGTTGATATCTGACCATACCCACCTTTCCCTGGACATCCATATCCCATCTCCACCCCCAGGCAAGGTTGTCACTGCACACAAACTGTATTTAGCACAAGCAGACTCTACACTTGTGAAGACTGGGGTGGACGACGTCAAAGGACCCATGCTGGGGGGACTATACTGGCCACTCAGCATAATCCTTGACAATTGCATTCTATGAGCATGTGTACGGTTTGCATTGATCATGCTATCCCACATATACCCATGACTGCTCCACAACAAGACACCTGTCAGGTGTACACCAGCCATATATGAGCCGTACAACAGACAGAGTGAGCTAATACATTGCAGAGCTGTAGCCCACAGAGGGAGGACATCTGTGAACAGTTCCGGCATGGCACTTCATTCACACATAATCATCACAACACAGTGTTGACAGTGGAATTGCCCAGAGAATGCAGATAGTGCTCCCCTCAGTCTGTTATTGATGGCCACTTACTGTTAGAGATCCTCAGCAACCCTCTTCCAGCACACACCGACAACATGGCTGTGGCTTAGCACATTCAAACCCTGGGATCTCCACTGTGCCCCTGCTTGACAGAGGCACAGCTCACTAGCCTCACACGTTGCCTTATGTGACCTACTTTACAGTGGCACAGTAGCCTACTGTACTGGGGATGCAGATGCCAAGCACACTCTGGCTGAGCTGTCATTCCCTAGGGCAACAAGCCTAGTATTGACCTCTACACCCATATGTTCAATTGTCAGATGCACAATATTTGTTGTGCTGTTCTACTGTTTGCATGTCTTTATTGCCATAGCATTCCCTGTTCCTATGACCAATTTGTGTATATGTGGAAGATGTTTGCATATGACGGCGATCCACTATATCACTTATGTCTCTGTAGTCATTTACTGTATGCACTGGGCAGATTGCTGTGTTGTGGTTGGTTCCTGGAATGACACGTACAAATACCAGATATGTGTGGCCAACTGCTAAATGGAGATATGGCCTAAGTGTGTGAGCATGCCCAGTTCAGCCTTTCCATGGCATGTTGTCTGACATATGCCTCATTTATCAAAGTGTGCGAGCATGCCCAGTGTGAGCTTTCCATATGTTGCACTCTGAATTCCACCACATATTTGGGTGTGTGTGAACTTCAACAATATCTCACGTTTATGGTTGTGTGTTGGGTGTCATGTTGTGTACTAACTGGCCAACTGCTTCGTGTCTGCCACAACAGGGATTATACTGTGCCTGCAGGGATTGCATGGGATACTTTGCAGACAGTTGTCAACATACTTTCATAATGACCTAACACTGTAGTACCGTATAGTGTACTGGTTCAGTACTTTCACTGTGGTGGACAGTATCCTGGGCTTTAGTCCTATCACTGCTTGACATCTTCATAGTGAGCACAACAGACTGTGTAGGGGCCAGTTGTGCACATATGACCATGTTGCATTATGTTCAGATATGGACTACCTACACCAGGCTCGTCCAACATTGGTAGTGTATTCCACAACATGGGTGGACATTGGCAAACACTAGCGATGTTCCCTAGGCCATTTCTGATGCTAGTCACAGGGTGTGTTTGTCCTCGACACACATTGTAACTGGAGTTTGCCATGACATATGTCATGGTTAGTATACTGTGCCTCCGTCTACCTCTGACATAACAGTGATACCCAGGGTTAGCCTACCATCTCCCATCCACTCATCAGGATTCCTCTTGAGGGGTGTCGATAGGTGACTCTCTGGCTGACCTGTACCGGGAGTTTACTGAAGAGTGGGGGTGCCTTCTGTGTTATGGATCATTCTGTACAGCTTGTCCTATGTATGTCAGTGCTGGGGTTCAGGTCTCTCATGTGCATAGCTCACTGCCATTCAGATTGTACAAGGTGCAGCATGTTCATTGATTCCAGATTGGACATGGCTTCATATATCAGGCACAGCTTGCCTGTAGCTGGGCAGTATGGCAGTGTGTGGGGCTGCAGTTTGTTTACTCAGGCAACACATGGCATCTGTTCATGCCCTTTGCTACTCCTGGTGGGGTACTGGAGGTGTCTGCTGAGGTATATCCCACAGGGGCTATTGTAGTCAATTGTGACGCTGATGAAGGATGACTGCAGAGCCACAGTGACCTTCCCTTATCTACATCTGACAACCTTCATGATTGGGTGGGTATATAGTATGTTTCTGCGAACACTACAGCCACATATTTGTCCAGTGCAGGATATCTATCACCTTTTGTCCCCAGGTCTCTCATTACATGTTAGGTACGTAACGGGTTAACACCTGTGTGGTAATTTGTGGGCACTTACTGTATATCCACGGTGGTTGTCTATACACAGTTCTGCAATTAGCTTGCTGACATGGCTATGGCTCCAGTTGTCTGTTTGCAGGTGGCCCTTTTGTGGGTTGCTTGTGTTAGCTGGGGGTCGGGTATGGTGGGCTGTTTGTACTCCTCTGCATACATGTTCAGTCACAGTCCTTCCATGTTGGCCTATACCTATGGGACATATATACAGAACGGGGTGGGAGGGCAGGACCAGGCCTTGTGGGATGCCACTCATATCTGCTTTGTAGTCTGACATGGATGCAGCATGTCTGACCATGTCAGTTCTGTCCTTGGTCTGGTTTGCAACCCCTCTACTGACATAGGGGTATATATTTAAGCTGGTGAACATATCCATACTGAACTCGTAGGGTATTGTCTAGAAGCATATGCACGGTCCAGCTACGCTGTCTGGACCACATTGCCCTCATCAATGACCTTAATGACTGCTTCAAATGGGTCAAACATGTTTAGGGGCAGGATCTGCAGTTACGACAGACACACTGTGTAGGGTCCAGTATCAGTAGGTCCACAATAGCTTTATGTCTGCGGTACATACTGATCCTTTCCATAGCTGTGCAGACCAAGCTTGTCAGGATCCTGGGGTGGTAGTTTGCAGTATCCATTCAGGCAACACCTTTGTTGTGAAGGACCACTGTTGTTGTACACTGCTCTTTGGTTACATATCCTGTGGTAAGGCTGACATTGGGCAGTAGTGTGATTTGGCATTCCATTATTCTTGGAGTCCATGTTGGCCTCAGCCCAGGACACCATCACATACCTTTGCTGCTGTGTGTTTTGCTTTGCAGATGATGGCTGTTACCTCAGCATCTGCAATGTCAGGGGACCAGCAGTTAGCTGGGATAGATATTTTGCATTCTGCCGGGGGGGGGGGGTTTGCACTGCACCTGTCAGGTTGTATGTTAGCAATATGTGTGTGTGTTTGGTATGTTGTTTGTAATATCTGTGTGATTCGGAGCATATCTGTGGATGCCCAACATGGTTCCTACCATCAGTTAAGTAAGCCTTGTGATTATCCTTAGTGTCCTGTACAATTTGTATCTTCATAGGTTCATACTAGGCTATCCACCCTAGGGCATTAGTAAGCCTAGCCAGAGTGTGTGTCTTTCACCGCCCCTTGCTATGTGACTATTATGGCCATTTATGAATTTCTTTACTGTGCCTCTGTTTGGTCGTGACACAGTGAAGACCCCCAGTATACATGTCTGATCATCCATCCACTTGGCAATATTCCTGTTGAGGGTGTCAGTGAGGGGCTCTGCCTAACATGGATTGGGATCCTGTTTCTGGGTGTAGGGAGCCTCTGGGTTATGTATCTGTCCTCCAGCACATCCTATTTCATTATGTGTTGAGGCTGACATCTGTCACTCTCACAGCTCAATGGCTTTGATTTCCTGTGGTGGAGCATGTCCATTACTCCTGTGTTGGACATGGCCTTGTACAACAGACATACAATGCCTCTGTGTAGGCAGTCTGTGACTGCATTCAGCTGGGGTGTCTACAGCCAGGCAGCATATGACATATATTTCACACCCTTTATCCTCTTGGTGGGGGTAACTATGAGTCTTCGAACCGCTGCAGGTGTCACGTCTGGTACATCCCATATGAGTCATTGTACTAGATTATGGGTCTGATAAGGGAACAGTACAGCGGCACAGTGACCTCTGTTGATGTAGATGTGAATCCTTTCATGATCGGTGTCCAATATCGACAATCTTCCTAGCCACATTGGCATTGTGAGTGTCACATGACAGATTACTGTCGACTTGTGTCCCTAGGTCCTGATTACTCCTTGCATACATAATGGTTTGCCACCTATGTGGTAATTTGTGTGTACCTTGTCTGGTATTTGGTGGGACATTCATACTGTCCAGTGTCTTCAGGATGTCTGGGTGGAGTTCTTGTGTGTGAGAGTGTGGTCTGTCGCATGCTACAGACTGTACAGCAGTTTTGACTACACTTAGGTGCACATGGGTGGTCTCCGCTGCTTTGTGCATTGTCAGTTACCTGGCGTATGGGTGTCTGTGCTGCATATGGATACTCCCCTCCTTTGATGTTTTGGTCCAGGTGTTGGGGCCATAGCATGATATGTGGTATAACCTGGTAGTGCTGGTGTGCTATCACTAGGCTTGCAGCAGGCTTCTGTCACTGCACAGACATCAATGTTCTCCATACTGGGAAGTGCCTCAGGGGCATGCATATTGCAGTTTACATATCTGGCATTGGTCAGCATTACCCTTATGTTTCTTACCACTTATGTTTTCTAGGGTGGTGGGTAGTCTTTTTGGCCTTGCCTACATACGGCTCTATGGAGGTGGCAAAGGACTTATCCAGTATCCAGACGCACAGGGGTAACAGGTGCAAGCCATCCCTGGAACAGCAGCATGGCTTGTCATGCTTGACATCTGAAGCAGACAGACATTAGACCATCTTGGACTGACAGCTGTAACTGTGCCACCTGTTAAACATGATCATTCTGTGTTTGTACTGTGGCATCATTCTTGGTGAGGGTTGGATGCTGCACACGGCCAGTGTCATACCAGCTTGGGGTACATACTCAGAGAGCTCATCCATGTCTCTTTTCATGTAAACCAGGGAGGTACATCTCAGGTCATTCACACCAGCATGGACATTGAGTGCATCATATTTCTGCTTGCTTTGGGGTGACCTGCGTACTTGTGTCATGTGGCATATTGTGGCAGCCTACAGGCAGCTTACTGTACCCTTTCCCTTGTTCAGTCTGGTGAGTGGGACAGCAGTGTGTCTGCCTATACAGACACCTATTACAACTGTATCAGGCATGTTGTTTCTCCTTCTGGCCTGTGACTGTTTGGCACACCAGCTTTGTGTACTATGTGTTGCATGTGCTATGTTTGGAGGTTGTGGTTGCTTGTGATCTGCTTTGGAGGCTTCTGTTGGTGTGGTGTGTTTGTAATTAGGGCCTCCAGGAATGTTTTTGTGTGTTTATGTCTTTGGTTTACAGTTGTGGTAGGTCTATGTGGGACTGGGTTTGTGGTGTATGTGGTTACCTTCTCCTCCTGACTAGTTTTGACAGTACTGAGTTGGGGGAGCTCAGCCTCTGGTTTGGATACATGGTTGCATCTATCACATATATTTGTATTTATTGGGGGGAGTTGTGGTTGTCTGTGTACTTGGGACAGGTGTCACATTGCCTCTGGATTCACAGATTCTACTTGTTGTGGCTGGCCTTAGTGGATTGTATGTGTGGACATGTGTTATTGCCATACTACTGATCAGTGATTACTTCCCTTTTTATGTTTGCTCTATCATGTGGTAGCTTCCTCATTCTCTTGCATGGTTTGGTAATGGCTGGAGTCCAGCATGCCAGATGCCTGCATGTATGGCATTATGTCTTATTGTTATTTGTGATTGCATACTCCAAGCATTCCTGGCTGTGTTCATGGAATGCCTGTATAACATGTTCTGCGGTGTGTCCCATATTCTGCACTTGCACAGGGCTTTCGTGGATTCCACATCGGTTTGGAGGGGTGCAACCTATGCTTTACACATGTTTTTCACTGTGGTATTCTGGCCAGGGACTGGGGTCGGGATGTGTATATCCAGTGTGATTACTCTATGGTCTGGTCTTACCAGTGAAGGATACACTTCTCATCTTGCCATCCAGTACACATGTTGCTGATTATCACATCCAGTATGCTTACCCCTCTTGTGGGAGTGGTACGTTGTTCCTGGGCATTTTGGTTTATGGATTCTGGGAACTTTTCTCCGACTGTGTTGGTGCTAGTATAATGCTCCCGGTGTATGTCTGGGTATTTTCAGTCAAGCAATATAATGTGGTTTGGGGGGCTTGATATATTCATGTATTCCAACATAGGCCAGGTGCAGTTTCTAGTATTAGGACAGTAGTCTGCAGAAGGCTATATACTGGGAGGCGGTTTTAGCCATTGGTATTTGACCATGGCTAATCCATGCTGCTTCTTGTTGTGGTACCAACATGGGGGTGTGGTTATCCTTGACATTTATTGCTAGTCACCCTCCTTTTGTAGCTTGTTCCATGTTTTGCGGCTGTACAGCACAGTATAAGGTGTGACCTGGTAGTGTTAGAGTGCTGATGTGAGCCTTGACCCAGTTCTCTATTACAGGACTGATATCTACATTCTTCATACTGTGTGCGTTTACACTGCACACATCTTGCTGTTTAGACTTCTGGCATTGGGTAGCATTGCATCTAGGTTCCTATCCCTTGTGGTACCTATGAAGGTGGGTTTGTGTTTTGAGACTTACCTATTCAGGGCATGCTGTGGGTACTGACAGCCTTTGCCAGTATCCATGGGGCATGGACTGATAGGTGCACGCCACCCCTAGCAGGTGGTGCATCATGTCATGCTCCGCATGTCTTCCCAGCCTGAAACACATTGGCTCCCCTTTGACTAACTGCATTACTTCAGCCAGTTATTGCGCCAGATCATCCCATCGTCATTTTGTGGCTTCATGCTTGGTGAGGGTAGATGTTAGTCAGGGTGCTCAGGTGTGCATATAGTACATGGTGTTACATTACTTAACACATGGCATTCATGCCTCAGGTGGTGCTGCAGGGCTGCCTCTGTCGGATGTGCATATTACACTTCCCTGTACATGTTTGTGAGCAGGTCATGTCATTTTAGGCATCCATGTTATTATTTGAGTGAGTCAGAGGGGGTATCATTTCCAGGGTTCCTACTGAGCCAGTGTATGTGCTATGCGTTGCCTCTTTGCCAAGGGCAGGGCATACTGGGCACGCCTCCTTCTGCCTACTGGGGCAGGCTCAGGTTGTTCCTCCTCCGAGTCATGCTCTGCCTGTGATGGCCTTGGCAATGGTGGGGGGCTGTTTGGCCCAGCCCTATGCTGGTCCTGCTGCAGCTGTTTTCGCAAGATCATATTATGTAGCATAGCACATACCATGACAATTTGGGTACATGTAGTTGGTGTGTACTGCAAGGCTCCACCAGATGTGTCCAGACACCGGAACCTTGACTTCAGCAGCCCAAACACACGCTCTATTACATTGCGTGTTTGTGCATGTGCCTCATTATGGCGTTCCTGTTCAGGTGTGTGTGCGTTTCTGATGGGTGTCATCAGCCACGGCTCCAGTGCATAACCTGCATCCCCCACTAGGTGTCCATGTGGGATGTCCCCATTGGCAAATGTTTGGTACAGCTGCGTCAAATGCCAGATGTGGGAATCATGGTAACTCCCAGGGCAGCCAGCACACACATTTATTATTATGCCCTGGGCATCACACATGACCTGGCAGTTGATGGAGGGGAAGCCCTTGTGGTTAATGTAGGCCCTTCCCCGCTCACCGGCTGGTGCTTTGATGCGTATGTGCGTGCAGTCTATTGCACCCACTACCTCAGGGTATTCCGCTATTTGCTGGAAGAGATGCATATTGCTGGCCAATACCTCACGGGCATTGGGGAAATATACATGATCACCGACATGTGCTGACATGGCATCCAGGAACTGGTGCAGTACCCTGGAGGCTGATGCCTGTGATATCACCATTATATCACCAGTTGGTCTCTGGAAGGTACCTGTTGCTAGTATTCTTAGGCCAACACATACCTTGGTTTCCACTGGGATGGGTTCCCCTCTGTTGGTTCTGTGTGTGAGGTGTGGCCTGCACAGCTCAACTATTTGCTGCAGGAGCTCTCTGTCCACTCTATAGCGCTCTACTATCTCCAGCTCATGTAACCCGTATTAGGTGACCCTGGGCCTGTACACTCTTCTCCGTCTCCTCACTGTGGGTTGTCTGGCACCATCTGCATTGTCACCACCCTCAGCAAGTCGCCTATGTCTCATTATGACAGCTATGGCAGCCCCTAACATTTCTGCCCTGAGTGAAGCTTTTTCAGTTTTCACTTCTATTAGCTTACTCCTGTCTTGCAGTGTCTCTTAAGAGAAACATCCTGCACTACTGTTTGCAAAGTTTTAAGTGCTGGGCTGGGCTACTATTCTGCCTGTGTAATTGCCTGCTTCTAATTGTTTTCACCTGCTAGCTTCAGCAGTATTCCCTGCTAGCTTCCTACTAATTCTGTTGCTTCCTTTTTCCTTTCTGTTTCCTCAGGGGGGAGCAACATGCATACCAGCAGAAACACGCTCACAGCGGCTTACATGCGCGCACACGTGCTTCCACGGTTCAGAATCTACTTATTCGGGTTAAAACGCGCGCACACCCACGCAAACAGTGTTACAAGTCTGCCAACAGCCTCCTACATGCTCAGCCTGCCCTACACGCGTGCACACCAGCGCAAACAGTGTTAAACATCTACCAACACGCTCCCACATGCTCAGTCTGCCTTACACGCGTGCACATTGCCCTACTCGCGCTTCATGGCGTGCGTCTTGCATGCCAGCAAGAAACTTTAGTGTAGTAACAGTGTACACCTTCCATTTCTTGACTTTCCCAGACTTATCTTGTGGCACTCCTCTTTCCCTGATCTGTGTCTGTCATCTGTCATGTTACACTGACCTCCAATGAACTGCATTTCTTTCTACTATTCACCCCTGTGATGTCACCTATCTCCTACTCTATTCCTCCCCCTTATGTATCTCTTACACTACTCAGACTGTGCTCATTTGCTATGTGACTGTGAGATTCAGTATCCTAACCCTCATTTACATGAGATTGCCTACTAATGCTTAGTTACATTTCTTACACTCAGATTCCCCCCTTAGCAACCACTACACGGTGGCCATGTTGTTTTTGGTCTGCTGGTCCCTGCATTGTCATTCCATGTATTGCATAAAACCCACATTTGTGGGTTTATAACCTTCATTTTATGTTTTATACAGCAGCCCATTTTGCGAGGGCTCGCTGGGTTTAAACATCGGCGATCGCCGAAATAAAAAAATTATATTTTTATTATTTTTGCATCAGGTTACCTTGCCATTGGCCACATATTTGGCCATTGGCATGCTGCCTGACACATATGCACCCTTTATTTGGAGCTGACATGGCTCTGTTGTGAAATTTGCAGAAACGTACTCAGTTGTCAACTGAGTACATTTGTGCAGCTAAAACGTCTCTTACACGGGCTGGTTTCTGCTTCATGGATCGCTAATATACCTCATTTGCATACCTTTTGGCTGCAAGTGAGGTATTTATATCCACCAGTCCGTGTAAGAGACGTTTTAGCTGGTCTCTTACATGGAGTTTAGGGCTGTTCCTGGATCGCAAGGCTTGCATGGAGTGTTACACGTCTCTTACACTCCGTGCAAGTCTTCGTGAATCCTGCCCAATCTAATTTTGTAATATTTAGCTAATCTTAAGAGAAAACACAGTGCTATAATCGTACTTACATACATAAAGAGCAAGCAGTGCTGGGGTTGATGGTCCAAGACAAAATGCTTTCAGTCTGTCACTCAACAATACTTTTAAAAACACTAACAAACAGCTCTGCTAAGGCCCTCCCGAATTACATCATTTTGACACTTAGGTTTTCCCAGTATTCACATTACATCATTTTGACACTTAGTCTGGAGTTCCCAGGCAAACAAACTGCATTATTTAGCAAGCTAACACCTGCTCAGGAAGCTACAACAATAAAAGACATTTCACACACTCTAACAATTATTCATTAAGTTAAGACAATAGAAAGAATGTATTCAGCCAGATGCTTTGGCAACATTTTTTAGATAATTGTAACTTCAAAGAACATTTGAAATGCTTAGCTTGATTTTCCTTACAGCAGATGGCAATGTTGCAGCAATCTTGAAGTTCACATTTTACAGTGTTTTCTTTCATTTAAAAACACAGGCCTGTATTTTACATTTATAGGTTCATAGGTTCATAGGTTGGTACTAGGCTATCAGCCCTAGGGCCTATACAAGCCTAGCCATAACAATTCCCTGGCTATTTCTTCCCACATTATTTACTTTCCTGGACCCCTGTCTAGCAGGGCGATTGACATGATCCCTGGGGTGAATTTCCTTTCTCCCATCCAATTGTCAAGTTTCCTCTTGAAGAGGTCCAAAGAGGCACTCTGCTTGACATGTATGGGCAATTTATTCCAGAGTCTGGGGAGTCTCTGGGTCAGGAACCTATCCCTCCAGCATGTTTTGTTTATTGTGATGACAAGGTTTAGATCCCTGGAGCGTGTAGCTCTGAGGGATTGGGATTTCTTTAAGTGTAGCATGTCCAACAGCTCTGGGTTTGACATGGCCTTGTATGTTAAGCAGAGATCGCCTCTGAGTAGACGATATGCGACAGAGTATAGCTGGAGTTTTTTAAGGCGGTCAGTGTAGGGCATCTGCTTTAGGCCTGTGATTCTTTTAGTGAGGTATTTCTGAGGCCTTTACAGTTGTTGCAGATGTCTTGAGAGGTACATACCAAATGGGGCTTTGTATTCTATAATGGGTCTAATGAGGGATGAGTACAGTGGGACAATGACCTCCGTCTTTCTGGATGAAAAGCCCTTCGTGATGAGGTGTGCCACATAGAAGGATTTCCTGACTGTTGTGGCGATGTGGTTATCGAAGGTGAGACCACTGTCCACCTGTGTCCCTAAGTCTCTTATCACACTTTCTGTGTTTAGTGTACTGCCACCTATATGGTAATTCATGGATACATGTTTTTTCCCAAAGGGATAACAATACATTTCTTGGCATTGAGCTTGAGCCCATGGCTCTGGCACCAAGCATCTGTTTCTGTAAGGCCCTTTGTAGAGTATCCACATCATTTGGGATTCAATAATGGCTCCCAGTTTGCAGTCATCTGCAAACTTTGTTAGCCAGAGTCCTTAGTGTTGACCTGTACTTCAGAGAAGTAGATGCCAAACAAGAGCTGCCCCAGGACTGAACCCTGAGGTACTCCACTTGTCACTTGTCTGGAGATGGATTTGGAGTTGGCTACTTTTACAGTGTGGGTTCTATCAGTAAGCCATTTAGCAACCCATTGGGTGACATAGGGATTAATGCCCAACTTAGTAAGTTTATCTATGATTCCAGAGTGGGGATGGTGTCAAAGGCCTTGGCAAGGTCTAGATAGGCTGTGGACCACCTTACCCTTGTCCATGGCTCTGGAGACTGATTCAAAGAAGTCAATCAGGTTCAGGAGACAAGATCGGCCTTCACAAACCCAAACTGGGTGGGGTCCAGTGTTTGAAGGTTGCCAATGTCTTTGTTTATAAGTTCCATGATAATACGCTCCATGGCCTTGCAGATAAGGCTTGTCAGACTGATGGGACGGTAGTTTCCAGGATCCAAGGTGGATCCCCCTTGTGGATTGGGATAACTGTAGCTCTGCCACTCAGTGGGCACGAAACCTGAGGTGAGGCTATGATTAAACATGACACTTAGGTGAGGTGCCAGTTCATATTGTAGTTCATGTAGTACACAGCCCGGGATGTCATCTGGTCCCATGGATGCTGTATTCTTGGCTTTAGAGAGTCGTTTTGTACCTGTGTGGCGTTTTTACTGGAATTTGGCAATCTTCCGGTATTGAGATGGGCCATTTAGGGGGGGTGAGGGGGGTGAAGTTGGCACTGAATCGATCTGCCAGGATATTGGCAATATCCTTTGGATCAGTATATTTAATGCCATTCTGTTTTAGCTCAGAGCAGATCTGAGCATTGCCATTTAGATTCTTGACATAGTTATAGAATGCTTTGTGGTTGTCTTTGGAATCTTTGGCAATTTTATTTTCGTAACTAACTTTGGAGGATTTTATGAGGCATCTCAGTTTCTTACTGAGGCTATAGATTAGGTTCATAGATTAGTACTAAGCTAACTGCCCTTGCGAGCCATTTTTTAAGCTTAGCCAATTATCCCTTGTGAGACTCAAACCCTGCACCTTGTGTTTGTAAGGCATACACCTTAACCATTAGGCCACCCTCCCAACCCAGGAGGGTGTATTTATACAAATGATAGAATTATGTATCAAATTCTATTTGACTAGGCTGGCAGCCTTCGCCCATCTTTCCCCAAACTTCACATCTCTTCCCCCCCCCGGAGAACTCAAGCTAGTTTTTCAAGTGACCCATGAGAAACGCCGCTTGAGAAGGTTAGATCTATCTGAGGGCACCTCACTCCATTCCCTGTCTTGAGAGCCCATCAGCATTGACATTGCTACTCCCACTGTGGTGCTGCACTGACATATCATATGCTTGCAACCCCAGGCTCCATCTTAGCAATTTGGCATTTTGCTGACTGGCTCTGTTTAACCATGTTAGAGGGTTGTGATCTGTCATAACAGTGAATTTTCTTCCATACAGATAAGGCTGAAGTTTTAACAATACCCACACTATGGCTAGACATTCCTTTTCTACTGCTGCATAGCATTCCCCCCTGGGTTGGAGCCTATGACTTAGATAAACCACTGAGTGCTTTTCCCCCTCTGAAGAAATATGGCTAAGTAAAGTCCCCACCCCGTGGTTCGAAGCATCCACCTGAACAAAAAATGTTTTGCTGCAATCTGGACTGGCTAACACAGGGGATCCTCCCAAAGCTTCTTTAAGCTTCTGAAATGCCTTCTCACATGCTGGGGTCCACACTACCTTATCTGTCCTGTTCTTCCTTGTCAGGTCTGTGAAGGGAGCAACTATGGTACTATAACTAGAGAAAAACTTTCAGTAGTACCCTGCTGTCCCTAAGAATGCCCTCACCTGCTTTTTGGTAACAGGTGCAGGCCATGCCTGAATAGCTTCCACTTTGGCAGGTTCTGGCCTTATCTTACCACTCCCTGCTCTATGTTCTAGGTAGGAGACCTCTGCCATACCCACCTGACATTTGCTCAGCTTAATGGTCAACCCTGCCCTCTGTAGTCTGCCCAGCACCTTCCTGACATGCTGAAGGTGCTCTGGCCAGGAATGGCTGTAGAAGGCAATATCAACTAGGTAAGCAAGGGCAAACCCTCATGCTCCTGCTAGGATGCTATCCACCAGCTTCTGGAAAGTCGCTGTGGCATTCTTCATCCCAAAGGACATCTTTGTGAACTCATACAAGCCAAAAGGAGTCACAAAGGCTGACTTCTCTCTAGCACTGGGCGTCAAGGGCACCTGCCAGTAACCTTTGGTAAGATCAATGTTTGTACAATACTTAGCCACACCCAGCTGCTCTAGAGCCTCATCTGTCCTAGGCATGGGGTAAGCATCTGACTCTGTGTGACTATTTAATTTCCTGTAATCCACACAGAACCTGGTGCTGCCATCCTTCTTTGGCACCAACACCACTGGTAAGGCCCAGGGATTGTTGGACTCTTGAATCACCCCTAGTTCCAACATCTCCTGTACCTCCTCCCTCAGAGTCTGTTTGACCTATAAGGGGCCTGCCTAATAGGCCTTTGGGGTCCTGTATCCACCTGGTGCTGCACCAGGTGGGTGCACCCTGGTTTCCCAGTGAACATGTCCCCAAATTCCTGCAACACTGCTTGGATTTCCCGAACCTGGGTAGGAGATAGCTACTGGGACATTGCTACCCCCTCCACTGAGGTGTCAGCCCGAGCCTCACTGAGGAGATCAGTCCCCAGATCTCCCTCAGACTCCTCCTGCAATCCACTACAAATGCTCAGCACAAGGGCCTCCCTATCATGGTAAGGTTTCATCATGTTAACATGGTACAATTTGTGCCCCTGCCATCTGTCTAGCACTTCCACCATGTAATTAACATCACTTAGCGTTTTTACCACCTTGTAGGATCCCTCCCAAGCTGCTTGCAGCGTGTGTCCGACAGGAATGAGAACCATTACCTGCTGCCCCACAGCATATTCTCTAGCTTGAGCATTCCTGTCATACCACACCTTTTTCTGTTATTTGTCTTCTGCCAGGTTCTCCTGGGCCAAGCCCATGAGTTCTCTGAGCCTTGTCCTGAGGTTTAGGACATATGCCACAACAGTCTCCTTGTGAGACTCACACTCACCTTCCCACTCATCTCAAATTATATCTAGAGGTCCCCTCACCCTATGCCCATACAGCAACTCAAAGGGTGAAAAACCTGTGGATTCTTGGGGAACCTCTCTGTAAGCAAACAACAGATGGGGCAAATATTTGTCCCACTCCCTCTTAAAATGATCTGCAAATGCCCGTAGTATGGACTTGATTGTAGAGTTTAACCTCTCAACAAGACCATTAGTCTGGGATGGTAGGGGGTGGTCTTCATGTGCTTCACCCCACAGGACTTCCACAGACAAGCCAGCAGGTCTGACATGAAATTGGCACCTTGGTCAGTCAGTATTTCTTTTGGGAAACCTACCCTGCTGAAAATCTCTAACAAAGCATTTGCCACCTTCTCTGCCTCAATGGAGGACAAAGCCACTGCCTCAGGGTATTGTGTAGCATAATCCACTACCACTAGGATATACATTTCCCTGTAGAGCTGGGGTACTCAGAGGACCCACAATATCCATAGCTACCCTCAGAAATGGCTCCTCAATCACAAGCAAAGGCATCAAAGGAGCTCTCACCTTGTCTCCTGCCTTGCCTACCTTTTGGCACTGCTCACAGGTCCTGCAGTACCCTGTTACACCTCTGGAAATTCCAGGCCAATAGACGTGCTGCATAATACGCCTCTTTGTACATTTTATGCCCATATGACCTGCAAAGGGAATATCATGGGCTATGGCTAGAAGCGCCATATGGTAAGCTCTAGGCACTATCGTCTGCTGTACTCTCTCACTTTCTATCCCCTCCCTCAGGGGTCCACTATCTGTATAGTAACCCTTTGTCCCAGTATACAGATTCCCCCTTCCCTTGAGAATTGGGTGCCTCCCTAGCTACCTACCTCAGGCCTTGCAATGTAGGGTCTGAGAGCTGAGCCTGTCTCAACTCTCTCCTTGTAACCCTTCCCAGTTCCCCTTTCCACAGAAAGTCTGGCATCCTCTGACAGCGGTGCCTCACTGTCAGCCTGGGTACTACTACTCACCTCTACCTTTGCAGTTACCCTGTCCAAGAGAACATCAGTACCCACAAGCAGCTGTGGCTCACATTCAGTCTCACTGCTACAGAGCAGCTCCCTCCCAGAAGTAACCACCTCAGCAGTCCTGGCTGCAAGTATGCAGTCTGCCTGGGTCTCCCCCAGGCTACCAGATCCACATGCGTGTCTCCTAGCCTCAGTGCATGTAACTGCATGAGTACATAGTACTGCCTCATCCAAATCCTTCCCTCTCAGGACATCTGCAGGATGGTAGTTCCATACCCATGTTGTCTCAAGACAACCTACCATTGACATTTTGTCTTTCCCACTTACTGGCTCCCTCACATTGTGGTTTGCAGTGGTTGGGATAAGATATCCTCGCAAGTGTTTGGCAGTGGTGTGGGCAGAGTGAATCCTGTAGTGTTCAGCCAGATGCTTCGGCACCATTTTTTAGATAATTGTAACTTCAAAGAACATTTCAAATGCTTGGCTTGATTTTCCTTACAGCAGATGGCAATGTTGCAACAATCTTGAAGTTCACATTTTACAGTGTTTTCTTTCATTTAAAAACACAAGCCTGTATTTTACATTTATTTATACAAATGATAGAATTATGTATCAAATTCTATTTGACTAGGCTGGCAGTCTACGCCCATCTTTCCCCAATCTTCATACATGCATTTATGTATTTCGTTTTCTTACTCATCTTTATTCTGATTATACAAACTATCAACCTAGCAGTGCCAGATATATCAACTCTAAAACCAAACACTAACAAAAACTAATAAATAAATTCTTGAAACTTATACTAAGTTTACACTATAACCTCACAGTGGATGGTGACATCCACCCTAACCCTGGCCCATCTACTTTTGACAAACCCAACTCCATACTAGTACCCCTACCAATACAACATCACTAAATAGTCCCCGAACTCCCTCCTAGTCTGTCACCTAAACATCAGAAGCTTAAATAACAAGGTAAATGACCTGCACATCCTCCTAGCTGTTAATTCCCCTGACATACTGTGTCTAACAGAAACCTGGCTAAAACCTCAAACATCTGACAATGAAATATTATCATCTGGGTATAACATACAGAGGTTTGATAGAACCACTAGGAAGGGAGGCGGGGTAGCGGTACTATATAAATCTACTCCTAATGCTACCTTGGACTCCATACAACCACCCCAAGTAAACAATGCTGAAATTCTTTCTACCAAATTTCAAATTAATAAAAATAAGTGCATAAAGATTGCCTGTATGTATATTCCTCCAGGGAACAATGTTGCTACCCTAGAAAACATCCTCCATTCGTTATCCAGCACCTGTCCTCAAGAAACCATAGTACTTGGAGATTGCAACATAGATTGGAATACCTGTTCCTCTGAATCTCCATCCACCCATGTAAACCTATATGAGTTTACACAACTCATATCCACCCCCACCAGGATAGGTAAACCTAATCATACAGAAAGTATACTAGACTGGATCCTTATTAATAGCCATCCCCAACAGTACACATCAGGTACCCTCCATGATGACCTAAGTGGCCACTTTCTTACCTACATAATTAAGCATAAAGCCATAAATCCCCCATCAGCCCATCCTCAAAACAATAAGATGCAATAATTACTTTAACCCTGCCAAATTCCAGGATGAACTTAAATCTTGTAATTGGTCAGTACTAGAACAATTACCCCTGGATGAAGCTGTTGCCTACTTTAATAACAAATTTCTTACGATCCTAGATTCTCATGCTCTGGCCCGTTCCATTAGAATAAAAACAAAAGTTGCACCATGGCTTACTAAAGACATCAAATCAAAAATCACCCTCAGAAACAGAGCATGGTCCCTATGGTGTACCACAAAAAAACCCTAGACCAAATTGCATATAGGCAGTTAAGAAATGAGACTAAAAAAATTAGTTTTACTAGACAAAAAGAGCTACTACTGCCATCTACAACAGAAAAATAAAAGTAACCCTCAAAAGTTCTGGGCAGGCATAAATAAACTAATGCACTCTGGTCAAATCACCACTCCTACCCCTGCAGCCACCATAGATAAACCTCCTGAGGATGTTGCAAATACCTTTAACTGCTTCTTTACTGAGACTATCCAATCCCTAGCTAGTCAGCTTCCTCCTAGTTGCCCTAGTTTAAAGTCCTCTTTTCCTAGTACCCAGCTCTCCTTTAGATTTCAACCAGTTGCCACCTCTCTTATTCATACCCTACTAAAAAAATTAAAACCTACCACTCTATCAGCTGACCTTCTCCCGGCAGAATATCTGCAAAAAGCTGCTAATGCCATAGCTTACCCCATCTCTATTCTAATTAATCGAACCATAGCAGAAGACACCATCCCCTCCATCTGGAAAATGGCCTATGTAATACCACTCCATAAAGGTGGTAGCTCCACTGAATTATTTAATTTCAGGCCCATAGCTATATTGTCACCACTGGCCAAAATTATGGAAAAATGCATCCATAGACAGTTACTACACAATCTTATCCAGAACAATCAACTGGCTAACTCTCAGCATGGTTTTAGGCCTCATCACAGCACCACTTCAGCCCTTCTTGCCTTCTCTAACACCATATACCATAACCGCAACAATAATAAACTATCCTCAGCCCTCTTCTTGGATCTCTCCAAGGCGCTCGACATGGTAGATCACCAACTACTACTACATATCCTGAAAACTAATCACTCAGATAATCTAGCTCTCCAATGGTTCCAATCTTATCTGAATGGTAGACAACAGGCTGTCCTATGGCAGAATAAACTATCTACTCTCCTACCTAATGCCCTGGGAGTCCCCCAGGGCTCTATACTGGGAACCTTCTATTCTCCATTTTTATTAATGACCTCTACACTGTCATCCCTGATGCAACATGTATTCAGTATGCAGATGACTCCACTCTGATATGCTCAGCTTCCTCCCAGTCAGATCTGTGGACATTATCCCAGAATACTTTTAACATAGTGGAAACTTGGCTATCTGACCATCATCTGATCCTAAACCCTAATAAAACAAAGCTGCTACTTTTCTCCGCCACTAGTAGGAACAATGCCTTATCCTTCTCCATACAGTCTAATAATGGTACCACAATATCCCCTGACTCCTGTACAAAACTCCTAGGTTTCAACATTGATAATAACCTTAAATATGACATGCATGTCAATAATACTACTAAATCCATCAATAAAAATCTTGGGTCATTTATCTAGTTGCTATAATCACATTGCCAGATTTGCAACTGGTATGCCGTATAGGACATACCACTGTAATAACCTAAAATCTCTTGGGTGGTTAGAACTGCCTTGCCTAATTCAATATAACCAGCTTATAGTGGCATATAAAGTACGGAACCAACCTGAAAATACATCCGCACTCAAAAACATTATATACCCCTATAGCAACCTCAGAGCACTGCGTTCTTCTAATAGACTCTTTGTCCAAACTGTCAAAACCAACAATTCAGCTGGTGCCTCTCTGTTTACCAACTCTGTTGGCAAAATTTGGAATAACCTTCCTGCAGACATTACCCTAGTATCCACCCTAAGTCAATTCAAGAAAAGCCTAAAACAGTATTTTAAGTCACACTGGCTATGTCCTTGCTCTAAGCCTGACTAGTACTTGCACTATTATTGTAAGGTAGCATTTTCATGGCTACTCTACTGGATTGTAATTTCTAAGATTTTTAGCTTATCCAACTTTTTTTTAAATTGTACAACTTTCTTACTACTATAGACTGTTGACAGTCACTAACGTTTTAAGTTTTATGTAATGTCTTTAGGTTTTATGTAATTTCTTTCTATTTGTACCTTGGAGCTTTTCTCCCCAGGCCTCCACTGAAAATGGACATGTATCCAGTCAGACTATCCCAGTCAACAAATGTAAAATAAATAAAAAAATTATTTTGTAAGCATTGTCCATACATTTATTTTCACTATAATTAGTGATACTTTGTTGGTGTTTTAGTTGCTGTTGCTGCTGTTATTGATTTTGTAATTGAGTCATATGCTGCTGAGAACTCTTTAAGAGCTTTTCTGTACACTGTATAGGCCAAGGATGTGGAGTATAAATGGACCAAATTCAAGACCTCAGTAGCTGCAAGCAGCTGTGGCTAAAATGTGTTGGGTTCTTGTCATGGTGATTACCATAGTACCCACTTGAAGATATCAATGGTGAAGGAAGTTGTCAAGTAAACGAAAAAAGATTTCCATGCACTGCTTGTGAGTGCAATCTCTAGATTTAATCAGTGTTCACCAAATTACCAGAAAAGCAGCGGCTTCAACATCTTCCCAGGTGAAGGTCCAATTGGAGATGGAGCTTGCTGAGGCAATAAAAATGATTTTTGGATGGTTACGAAGATGTTTTGGAAAATTGAGCAAAAACTCAATGTAGAGTTCTTACATATTTATGTCTTGTGTCAGCAGGGTAGTAACCCCTGACTTGGAGCATTATTATGAGGTAGAAGGAACACTTTCAGTAACCCTTGGGAATATGCCTCCCTTTGAAGAGGAAGTGCCCAAGGCAGCTTTTCTGCAGATGAGCTCCTTGCAATGATTATATAGTTACATGGTCAGATAAGGCTGAGGGAGTGACTAAAATTCATCCAGAAATTCTGAAGGGGCTAGATATCACTGGATGTTGTGTTTAATACACCGTTTCAGTCTTCTGTGGAATGTGGAGACAGAACCTCTAAACTAAGTTTGGCAGTGGCCCTTATTTCAGAACGGGTAACAGGAAAATGTATTCCTATTTAGATGTAGCACACTTTTCATTTTCCTTGAGAAAGCCAAAACCAAGATGTAAGAAAGGACACTTTAACAATTCTCTTATTTAAAAGGAACAATGTGGATCATTTTGTATATGTAGAACAGTACAAGTCCTTGTCCTTGCGGTCATATTGGAATGATTTCGGGAGTAAATCAGCAAAGTCTTCATGTGTTTTGGGACAGAGTAAATGCACATGACCTTATGTACTGAGAATGTCTTGTGGGAAGTTTCATCACAGTATGGGTTCCCAGGGTAGATGAAGTGTGGCATTCAGACCTTATATTTGTGGATCAAGGTTTAGGTCAGCATTCTTGGTATTAAGATGAATGTGTTTACAAAGGTCTATGACATCAACAAGGGTGTGAGTTGTCTCTGGTACTGTGTGATATTTTCATGGAAGGATATTAAGGTGCAGGTAATCATTGGACAGTATCCAATCTGGGGATGTGAGAGTTTTGCCCTTTGTTGTTTGCAGGCAATGCTGACTTCTTGGCTCAACGTAGTATGATCTCCAGCATGCACTGGCTGGAGCAAACCACTGATACGTCGGTTGATATGAAAATTAGCACCTTCAAAGCAAAAGCTTTGATTCTTTCATAAAAAATAATTTATTTCTCCCTGTGGATGAAGAAGCAGCTACATCATCAGAAAGAGTACTTATGGGGGCGTGGCTAGGATGCTGAACTGATAGCTGCACTTCATTTCAGCTCTCTTACCTCAATACAATTCCTGACAGGAATTTTACAAAATAATATTTAATTTGAAGAAATTTTTATTACTAACTTATTTCTAATAACTCTGAGCATCTATAAGAAAAATTTTATTGTCAGAACTTGAATAATTCCTGTCAAATTAATTACTGGAAAATCAGCACCAATATCAGCTTTACAGCATGAGTCATCTAAGGAATACAGCACAAGACTCTTCTCTCAAAAAAGACCTGCAGTCTCTCATTACAAATATACAGGAACTTACAATAAAAATCGACAAGATGGACAATAAAATAGATACTTTTAAAGAAAAGTGCTCACAACAACTGGAACAGCTTCAAGAAATGTTTACACAGCAGAAAGGACAGATATCACTCATTGAACAGTCATTAAGTGACATTGACACTAGAGTCCAAATAGAAGAACAACAAACTGAATTCTTACTTCAACAGAATACATATTTACTAGAAAAGCTTGATGATATGGAAAACCGAACAAGAAGAAATAATATTAGAATATATGGTCTACCAGAAAAATCTGAAGGGGACAATATGATAAACTTTCTTACCACCTGGATACCAGATGTAACAAAATACCTGAAGCTCTTTCATATGGTATAGAACGGGCGCATAGATCACTAGCAGCTTCTGGAAATGCTTCTTCTCCGGGTAAGAACAAGCCGAGATCTATAATTGTGAGGCTTTTTTCTACACAAGATAAAGATCTTATATTAAGAAATGCTTGGGCAAATTCTCCCATCAAATACAATGATTCATTAATAAGATTTGACAATGATTATTCTACAAAGGTGGTTTCAAAAGAAAAGAATTTCTACCAATAAAAAACCTTGAAGAAAAAGCAACTGAAAGTCCATCTTTTATTTCCAGCAAGACTGAAAGTTTTTCTACCAAATGGAATAAAAATCTTTGAAACAGTAGATTCAGCAATAAAATACCTTACCATCAACAACATCCTAACACATGAAGAATCTATGGTCTGTACAATAAGTACACAAGAGAAATGCTGAAGTAAATAATTGGAAAACTGTTGAGCAAAAGAAAAAAAACTAAAGGACAAATAATCTTACATATGTTATATTCTGTAAAAATCTAAATAATAATACTAACAACAAAAGAAAAGTTCTTACTGTCTTCAAGTTACACCAAAACAGGTACTGTTTTCAATTATATTTTAAATGTCAAAATTAGCATAAATGTAAATACATTTATCTCAAATCACATCAATATACTAAGCATAATTTAAACATTACTCTATTTTTCATTATTATCCATCTATTATTTTCATATTCTTAATCAGAATAATCAATGCATAATAATGTTCCCAAATAGTTTATTTATTTATTTATTTTCTCTCTTTGTGTTTTGTTGTTTTTATTTTTCTCTTCTTTTTATTAAATCTTTATTAACTTATAATACTTTAATCAGTATATGGTTATATTGCTTAATAGGTATAGTAATGGCTGCTATATAACTTATTATCAGTTACATCCCTGATAGTATTACTTTTTATAAGTTAAAAGTGTCCCTGTTTGGATAAACGCTAATGCTGGGCAGAAATGTGTTGCTTTTGAAATGAAGTATTTCAGTTAGGATGTATCATAAGACTACTTTAAATAATCTTAAAAGATGTTCTGCCTTTGACCCATATGCACATACTGATATATCCAGTGAAAAAATATGTTTTAAGTGATATTTTGAGGCTATAAGTCATGTGTGTTGTGGCTCCAGACATCCGGAGTTGAAAGATGCTTGTGACTAGCTTAGATATCCTGTTGTCTTTTCTTTTGTAGAGAAATAAGGCATAGCATGTTTAAAATGCAAAGTTTGACAGTTGTGAACACTACTCCGTAAACTAGAGTGCTTGCGTGCACACTACATGAGTTTGTCACCAAATAAGAGGAGGGAAAAGAAAAAAGAAAAAACACATATCTTTTCCTGCTTGGTTCTCGAGACAATTTAACAGCCACAAACATCACTAGAAACTTGAGTTACTTATTGCTTGTCGCATTTACTTGTGTACGCCATCCCCTGACTCTTTCTAATTGACGTCTAGTCAGAAAATAAGCTAGGTTCACATTTAAAGATACAGAAACCTAAATTCCTTCTAAGGAAACATAAATAATATAAAAGGTTCATATAAATATACACAGATATTTATTTTTGAAGCACTTTCAGTTTATGGCTACTGATGTCTTCTAGCACCTTCTGCTTGTCTTTCTATCAGTTTAGATTTCCAGACATTTTAGCTATCCCTTACTATGTTTTATACAGCAGAGTTTAAAAAGCAGAAATTAATCATCAGCAAATAAAATCACTGCTGTTTTACAAATTCTCTAAAGAAACTAGTAAATGTCAAGCAACTGACAGGTTTGTTTTGGGGAGGGTTGCCATTTCCCACGCTGGTGCTCCTGCAGAATACTACTGATGTCCTGCTGCCAAGGTATGCCCTCGGATGGGCAGGTGGGATGCAACAAGAAGGTTGGATGTGCATTTGGCAAATCAAACATTTAGATGGCGTTATGGTATACTAGATGGAGAAAGTGGAAGCAATGATTGTATAGGCAACTATAATGAGTAACATAACAACAGTGGATTTGACCTGGTGTGTCAATTATACAATGTTTATATCCCATGTGGCTTTGGGCTTTGTCGAAGCATCTGTGTTCTACACACATATTGTGTTGGATCTGATTTGAGTGGAAGGGGGAGTAGCTTAGCCCACACCCTAATTTGTTACTGGGTTGCCATGCATTATGGGCATGCATTGTGGCAGGTACTCAACGGGCTATCCATCCTTAGATGGCTCATGCTGTTCCCGTTTGCTCATCTGAATGGTGACTGCGGCTGTGCTCTTCTTGTTATGTTGCCTGGCTGTGGCTTCACCCTTCTTATAATATTGTCTGGCTTTTTACATTATCAAGAATGACACAATACTAGTGTATGCGGGTATATCATGTTACTGTTAGTGTGGACAAGGATGCTTGACAATGCAACTATGATTCTTGGACCTTTCTGCAGACGGGTGTGTTGTCTGGCAGTTGAGAGCCTGGTTGTTCCTGATCAGCGGACCTGTATTTTAGTGTTTCAATGTGACTGCATGAAAGGATGCCAGTATTGGTCTGCAAGTTTGGTGGGCAGTAGATTCGTTGGGGATTGATTTGAGGAGACACTTGTATTATGGCTGGGGCACTTGACATTTGATAAATGTATCCTCTCAATGATGCATTCTGTCTGGTCATTGGCTGTAAAACAGCTTTTCTGAGAAATATTGTTGTGGTGCCAGTTAATGATTTGGATTAAATGTTTCTATATACAGTCGTGAAGCAATTGCCAGGATAAAATGGTACTCTTGCAGTGCATGGATCATCGTGGCTGTCCTCCGATGTTGGAGGAAAAACAAGCTTCTTGGACACCTTTTTGACGTGGTAAAGGTGTTACCCCATGGTTTGAATACGTTTTGTCTCTTTGTTGCAAAATGGGTTGGGAATTTTGGCCTGTAATATTTTCGTACATGGTGGTTTGAATCTTGGCAGCTTCCATTGTTTTGATGTGTTCTCCGGTATACTTTTGTTCAGTCATAGGATTGAATTACTGGTGTTGAGTAGGTCAGGATTGTATCTCCAGCACTTGTTGTCAGCAGATAGACTCACTGGTTGGATGTCAGTCTAAGCTGTGGGAGTTGATGTGTGATATACATAGATGTTTGCTTTGAGGGTGTGGTCAAGTGCGCTGCAGTTTTACCTCTGTACTGTGTCAGTTTTCATTGTGCAGGGTCCCTCTGAGGGTTGATGGAAGTGTTGGCAACAAGACACTCAATCAGGTAACAACATTATGAGTGGTCTCTTGGATAAGGGAGCTGTCTAAATTGTGATCTTGTTGTCTCCAGCCATGGAATTGTCATTGAAAAGCTGAAAATGCAATCAGAGGAACATATTTAATGTCTACTAAAGAAATATTAATATACTTATACATTGTATCGCATTTCAGTTTATGTTAAACATGAAATATGATGTGGTTTCAGAACTATTCATGTTTTTATTCCAATATGACTTTGCAAATATTAATTTAAACACTGGTTTCGGACTTGAGTAGTCTAAAACAATTGCACAACAATGGTACTGTATTATACAGTAATGTCAGTAAATAGTTTTCAACAGATGTATGAAATATACAGTTATAGATTTTAACATGATGTTTATTAATACCCTAAATTATTTTGAAATGATACTACCTTAATCTAAATATTTGTACCTTTTGAAACCTGCTTAGAAGTAAGTATTATTGAATTACAATAAGATGAGTAAAGAATATATGTATATATTTTAGCTGATTAGATTATCTTAATATATTATTCAATTATCTTTATTTAAAACTAAGAGGATAAGAGAAACTGATCCAAATATTATTTGTGAGGGTAGAAAGTTTGTTTGGTTAGATTCACTAACCAAACGAAGAGGTATATTACCTCATAGCAATAGGGAATGGTTTTTAAGGTTAAGAATTACAAGTTTGGAAGTTCTTTGTTTCCTTCTTTTATTCTATCACTTTGGTGTCACTCAGAAACATGCAAAAATCATACAAGAAAAACTTTTTGAATTCTGTATCCAAGATGGAACTAAGAATAAACAATATTTACATAAACTTACACATAAAACAAACTCAAAACTAGGAAATGAAATGTTTATCCATAAATGTTAATGGTCTAAATAATAGTAATAAAAGGAGAAGCCTATTCAAGTACATAAACTTACATAAACCACATATAGTCTTTTTACAAGAGACACACTTATTAGATAGAGATATAAACAACTTAAATATTAATAATTACACAGTACTAATAAACTCTCAATACAAAACAAAAAGAGGAGTAGCTATACTACTGCAACTCAACTATAACACCTAAAATAATTACTACTCATCAAGATACATCAGGTATGTTTTGTCTAGTTTCAATAGAGTTAAATAAGAGAATCTATCGTTAGTAAATCTATATTGGATCCCAGGACTAGGATTAAAAACAGTTAAACAGCATTTTGAAGAGATAATTCATTTAACTAAGGGTAGCCTGATATTGGCAGGAGACTTCAACTGTATAATGAATGAAAAAGATACAGATTTTAAATCCAAAAGAAGAAAACAACCCATCTCTAAAGCACTATCAAAATTTATAGATACATTGTATTTAAAAGATATAAATGAATTTGCAGAACCAGACTCACTAATCTTCACATTTTATTCTCATAGATATAAAACTAACTCTAGAATTGATAGAATATATGTTGCCAATGACCTAATAACAAAAATTGACAAAGTCAAAATCATAAATTGTCCTTTATCTGATCATAATGCCATAGTCTTTGAGATAGAGCTTACACCATTTTATTCAAATCCCATTACTAGGATACCTTCCTATATCACAAAATTGAGAGATTTCAAATAATTTTATGAAGAAACAATCAAAAACTTTCTAGAAATAAATTACACAGAAGATATTTCAGAAATATATGTCTGGGATTCATTAAAAGCAGTTACATATGGGAAGATATTATCCTGGTACATAAATAAAAGGAAGTTATGGAATAAAGATATGCTAGACTTACAAAACAAAGCAGATAAATTGAAACTGGAAATACAAAAGGGTAATGCTACTCAAGTTCAAGAACTTACACAAATCAATAAGAAGTATACAGAATTGCTACACCATAAGATTATGATTAACTTAGAAAAGATAAAAATAAACTCATACTCTACTAATTCAGCACACCTGAGATACTTAACTAACAGAACAAAAAAAATAATTAAATCTAAGCAAATAAAAGAAATATTTATTCCCAATACTAACAAAAGAGTTACGGAACTAAATGATATTTTAGAAGCATTCAGACTCAATTTAACATTGATAATTCCATAAATACTCAAGATACACCTACTAAGGATATAAAAAATACTTAGAAAACAATATTCATATTAAATTAACACAAGAACAAATAGACATTATAAACAAACCAATCAATATGACAGAATTAAAATCACAAATTAAAAAGCTCAAGACAAATAAAGCACCTGGCCCAGACAATATGCTACCAGAAATGTATAAATTAATACCCAATCAAGCCATATCTTTATTATTAAAAGTATATGATATAGCCAATAAAGATTTGAATAT